>NW_020955215.1:4099125-4198237 GCF_003031625.1 Empidonax traillii
AAATTATTACTATTGTTCACCCCCAAATAGGTTTTATTCTTATGTGCTATAGAGACTTTAATAAATACCTTTGGAATAAAGATTGGGGAAACAACTTTTGAGTTCTTAAATTTTTTATTTTTAAGTATCTAAAGAAGACAAGTGCAGGTAGATTATGAGAGGAAAATTGCCTTCTCTGCCTGTGAGTGCTGTATTTGGGTTGACATCTTTTGTTGTGCCCTGTTGTCACAGCTGAAGTCACACTACGATGCTGAGAGAGTTCTGTTTACTCAGAGGAAAGTGGCTGCTCTTCACAGTTATTTTAATTTACATCTTGCCCTGTTACGTAGGTGATTTCCATCATTATTTTTTGTGTCTCTGTGCCTGCAAGTGTGATCTCTACAGGATGAAAAATGTTGTAAAGCTGTGGGAATTTTGTGGCACAGATGCATTTAGATAGTGGGTTGCTCTGCATTGTTTAAAGCAAGGCAGTTTTTGATTGTTTCCATGATGACTGGATGCATCGTTAACCCCTTTATTGTTGATGTCCTACAGAGACCTGATATGTAGTCTTAATTATTTTAAAAGACATTTCTTTGTTACTTAGCTGGTGATTAAAAGTAAATTAAAAGATGGCAATGGCAGACTATTGTTGTTCATTAGCAGATCTAAAACCCTAATCATCTAGTAAGGGACTAATTTTCACATAATTTTAAAAACAATAAGTACACTGGTGTAGAAATTATTTGTGCTGCCTCTACCAGTTAATTATCCAAATCACCAGAGAGGAGAGTGTGAGAGTGATTATTTTCTATTAATCGAACTGAGAAATCTAAAGCAGGAATCCCAGTCAAAGCTCTTAATAATGTTCCTTATAACAATAAGATGAGTTTGAACTTCAAGTGCTGAACGATATTGAAGATTCTCACAGGGGAGTATGGGAAGGGCAAAGGCAAGAACAAGGTGACCAAAACACTCATTCATTATTTTGCAGAGACAAAAGATGAACTGTGCTGCAGGAGGCAGTGATGGAGTATATACAAGAACCCTGCCATAATTTGCGGAGCTCCTGAAAAGAAACAATTTCTATAGAAATACTAATTAAAATTGGTTGAAAATTGGCCTTTAAGACCAACCTTTCATGAAAATTTCTTGAGTTTAGGAAGAGGAAAAAGCTCAACTTTTTGATTGAAATAATGCTTCAGTTCTCAGCATTAATTATTGTTAGAACTAATGGGCCCCTTTTTTTCGCCATTTTCAGGCTTTTAACTGGCAAATGGTCATTCATTTGGTGAAGTACAACAGTGATTGTGAAGTCCTGCACTGTCTCAAACATTTTCAGAGTGGCAGGTAGGACTGATTAGTGTTGAAGGTATCAGAGAACACTCACTCCTAAGGAAGAAATCCCTTCTCCTTGTAGGACCTGGTATTATTGCAGAGGTGATGGAATAAGGGCATAACAAGACAAGTTTTTTTTAAAACTATGTCTAAAATATTTCTGCTTTGATACATTATATGGACATTTAAAGAAAAGCAAAGGCGCATTGAATTTTTTAATGGGAAAGCACAGCCATATAAGAGGTTGTTTAGCTGCAGTGACACCTGTAACTCTCTGTATCACAAAAATTCTGACACTTCCAACCACAGCCCTTGATTAAATTCATTAAGTCCTTTCTCAACCCTTATAAAAAATATTGTGTGACTCAGCAATTCACTCAGCTTTGTGTGTCAGGTTACACAAGGTACAGGTATGTTAAAACTTGAAAGCCAGATGCAGAAATACACATCTGTGCTCCTAGGGCTGAACACAGTGCAGTGTGATGGGGGCTCTCATGCATAGTAGCTCTTGTAAAGAAGAGAAGGGCCTTTTTTTAGCTCAGTATCTTCTATTTTCCTGCTTGGGACTGTTCCTTCACTAGCAATGTTTCTGTTTCTTCCATGACCCTGGTTTACTAGCCCTTCCTGCCAGCAGATAGCTAGAAAGTTGCTAAAAAAAAAATGAACCAAAAGGGGCAGAAATGCAGTGAGAGCAAATAGATTCCTTCAGTCAAGTGAATAATAACTGATAGTGTTGGCCCAGTTCTGCTGCTGAGGATGAAGTGAGAGGAAAAAAAAAAAAAAAACGTAGAAAAGAAAAAGTAAGCTGAGTATTTTACCTGGAGCAGTAAAAAGGAGTCTCTAGTGTGGTCCTCCCTTGTGTGCAATTCTCTAGATGATGCTGTTGACAGTGGATTTAAGTTATAATTGTTGTATCATCTGTTCTACATTGCTGTCTCAAATAACTGGATCAGTTTAGTTTTGTGTCATTTGTTCTCTATAATTTTTTGTTTTGCTAATAATTTGTTCATCTTTGTGCAGGTTAAAGTTTGCCTGTGTAGATTTATCTATATTTTCATATGTCTTATTACTGAATCTCATTTTTTCATCATTTGTTATGAGCTTCATAAATTAACGTGAAGATTTATTAAAGAAACAAATACTGATTATATTAACCTTGGCTTCATTCTCCCACTACTGTAGAGTCTTTAAATGCCTACCAATTTACTTTCCTTTGTGATTGCTGTTTATTTATTTTTATTTACTGAAGCTATTTGAAAGGATTGGTTAGTGCTTGGCTTCAAATGACTTTTATATAAAAGTATCAGGCTGAGTCAGTAAAGAAAAAAAATGACCAGATGGTAACCTCAGTATGGGATAGAGATGAATGTGAATCTAAAATGAGGAATGTCCCAAATAATGAGGGTCATTTGAGAGTAAGATGGTGTGTGCACTTTGTGGCCATGAATAATGCATCGATGTACCTCCTTCAGTAATCATGATGCATGAGTTCTCTATAGAAACTATCACGAGATCAGTTTTACATGGGAATCAAGTGCTTTAGGTACTTTAATTATTTAGATTATGTATCTGAGAGAAGAAAAATGTTTGAATTTCATATTCCTCCTTTTAGTCTTGGTGTCAAAGAAGGAGAAGGGTGAACTGGGGATAAAATCCTGTGTGGCCTTCTCAGGCAAAGATTATTCTCCTGATTCCTCTTTTCCTTTTTATCCACCTAGATGGCAAACTCTTCAACCCTGCAAATGAGTGAACTCAAATTTGAATTCATAAGAACATCCTGTCCCACCTCAAAGAAACTGTGAAAGTCGATCTGTCCCACCTGTCATTCACTGTGTGAAAAGTTATACATGGAGTTGACACCGGGGAGTCTCTAAAAGGACAAATCACAGCGTTTCCCCTTCTGTTGTTACCCACTTCTTTTGCCCAGAAAGAAAGCCAAGGCAAACTGTCCTTAATTTTAATTTCTAGCTCTGGTAACAGGGAGAGGTGCTGAAACATGAGGCAGGTGAATTGATGAGAAGGGAAATGCTGGTGCTGTCCAAGTGATTTGCCATGGGAGCTTTGCTGCAACACGAATGCTGCTCAGAGCTCAGCTTGTGAGGTTGTTGATTCTGCACAAATTTTAGGTACAAGCCTTCCCTGATTGTTCCTCTTACGCTTGCTTAAGCCAAACAGCTGAAATTCAGGCTCTCCTGGTAACAGAAATCAAGCACTTGCCAACTGTGGTACTTGAAACAGTAACTGTCTCAGAGGCACCTTTGCCCCCCAGTCCCCTCTGATCTCTGCACTCTTGTCTCTCCTCTTTTCCAGGCAGTTGCAGAAGCAATTGTGTTGTTCTGTTTTCTTAGGACGTGCAGAAGGGTAGGAACTGGAGTGATTTGTAGAATCCTTCGCAGACTGAGAAAATTCTTTCTTTATTACGAAAAATGAATGCTCTCATCTTGCTGGGAAGACTCATTCCAAAAAGATCTTCTCTAAACAAGTCTTTTCTCCAAGGATAATCTCCCACATGGCACCTTAACAGCATGCTCAGTCTAGGACTGGTTTTGTCCAAATTATCCAATAAATTTTGTACTGATAATTACTTCTAACCCATCAAATATCTTCCCTCAACCTTTTTCTAGTTCTGTTACATCCAGTATTTCCATCTGCTGGATTATGGAGTTCAGTTGGGGTTAATTCTACTCCCCTGAAATCACAAGTCTTTATTTTTGGTAGTGGTCTTAACAGGTAATTAGGAAAGAGCTCTATCTGGCAATTTCTTTCTGGGATTTGAGACCACACAGTGTGGTTGTGCTGGACAGTGAACGAATTTGCCTCTTTTGAGGATCTTTGGATTCGTCTTGGTGTTGCAATGAGTTCAGGCTTCTCAGTGGACAGGCTCTAACAGCAAAAATGCAGTTACTTACAACACAAATTTACATAATGGAATACAGTTACAAAAGTTAAAGAACAAATTGCAGCATTAAGATTATAGCGAGCCATACCAATGGTATTTGTTGCTGTAAAACCCCAGCTAAATTGCAAGGTTGGCTAATTGCCTGGTGCAGCCTCCCCTTTGGCTGGCTCTGCACCGAGAGTTACAGCTTCCCTGCTCTGACCATTAGCCACGGCATTTAAACCGTCTGAGGGTTAAATATGAGACCAGCTCAGAGAATCTGCTGGAGGCAGCTTCTTTTTTTTTTTTTCTTTTCCTGGCACAGCAGGGCGTGAGGTTTCCCCCCTTCTCTTACGCCCTTCAGTCCCTCAGCTTGAGTGTGTAACGTAGAATGTTAGAGTGGGAACTACAGCATTTCCTCTTCTCTTCTTCTGTCCTGTTACCATTTCTGTTATATGTAATAATTAACACTTTCTTTGCTTCAGGCTTCAAACTGCGTTATTCTGTTGCAGCTTTTGAAGACGCATTTTAGTAAAGCTTTAGATCTCATATCATAAGAAATATTAAATATATGCTCTGCTTAATAGATTCTTCTTCCTTCTCTTTGAGCATCATGTCGAAACAAAACAGATGGCAAAACTGGGAACAGGATGTTTCTCTTCAAATTCACTATTAATATTAGGGTCCCTAGTGATGATCCTGCCTTTTTTGGAGTACAAGGACAAGTTATCCTCAGAAATAATAGCAGGAAAATTACAAAGAGTCTAAGAGGAAAAATTTCTCTGTACGTTTTATTTAAAGCCTGTTGGATTTGTGCCAGGGGGGAATAAGTTGTGACTGAAATTTTAAAAAGCCTGGATCATTTCAGGATACTTGCAGTTCCCACTAAAATAACAGTAATAAAATTTCATGGTTCAGAGCCTTCACCAACCACAAAAGGAGTCAGGAAAGCATTTTCCTCTTATCTACACAATAGCATAATTGGCTCAGGGCATTGGTGGAGATGCATCATCCCAACACAAGACAACAGGTAGCAAACCATTTGCTGAGATGGGACTGAAGGGACTGGTGGGCTGGCCCGACATAGCAGTGTTTGCAGACTTTATGCTGATGGAGGAATATATTTCTGAAACTCAGATTTCCTATGCTGGTATTTTACTATTGTCTCTTCTCAGTATCAGGAGAAACGATATATTGAAATTCCCTGGCTTTTAGTTTGTTTTTGAGATTCTTAGAAAAATTCATCCCCATCTCTGACTGCTTCCTGAGCACCACAATCTAAACTTTTTTTGGGTATCAGGAGTTCTGAGTTGCTCTGGAAAACTGAGGACTTCATTTATCTATCAGAAAGCAAGGAGCAGGAGTGGGATCAGAGGAATGCCTCTGATTGTGACACACTCCAGGTGCACACACACCTGAGAGTGCACCTAAAGCAAGCCCTGCAGGTAGAATCATCTCAGATAAAGCAACATTTTGCAAGAAACACTGCAGAGAGAGAGCTCTCACCTTAAAATTAGCTGGCATCTGCATTAAAGTGATTCTGAGCACTCACTGTCTTATCCGTGGATTCTCTGTAGTGGAGAAGTAGGACATGAGAACCTCAGGCTTTTGGGAACATCAGTTACTAGGAAGCTCCCAACTGACTGCTTAGGCAATACTCTTAGGTGTTCCAGGGGAAAGACATTTTTTTTAAAAATATGGCTGGGGGTGTAAATAAACAAGTAAATCTGCTACATCACCTAATTAAATTCCCTAGATAACATGCAGCTCAATCAAGGAAGTTGTATAATGTATGCAGTAATGCTTTTATGCAAAAAATACCCCAGACATTTTCCTCACATATCTTGGGCTTATTTCCACCTTATATTACATTTTCTTCTTTCTACTTCTCTCAGCTGTTTTGATTTTAGAAGATGTAGTTCACCCAGACAGATATGCCAAACTCCTGTAAGTACAAATGGCTGTGCTGCTTAGCCCTGAAGGTACCACCTGGCACAGAACACCTTCCAGCTGCCCAGAGTGAGCCAGAGCCTCTTGCATCTCCTCTGACTGCCGTCATTCCTCATGTTGGTTCCAAGAGTCACCCTGCCAGCTGTCCCACTGCTGCCTGCGCTCAGGAGCCTGACAGGCATCTGAGCTGGTGCACATTTTATGAATGAGCATAAACTTGGACTTGATGGCACTTGCAAAAGAATTCAAAGGACAGGGAAGACTTTGTTCAAGTGCTGATATGTCTTTGAAAGGGCAGCAAAGCAATTTTCCCTCCCTGTAATGCCATCAACCAAAAAACAATCAAACTAGAACTATAAAACAAAACCACATCTGAAATAAATGTTCCATGGCTTACATAGCAATATTTATTTGCTTTTAATTCCAAAGCATGCTTTCAATTAAGTAGGTTGAATTTTTTTTTTTTAAATATATTTTCAAGACGTATTTTTGAGAGTCTGGCATTATTGTGGAGTAAATTAGAAAAATCCAAAGGGGAGGATGTATTAATGGTTTTAAGGCTAATGACAGCTTTAGTCTATTGGGCTGTGTCACACTGCTGTTAGGACTTTGTCCAGCAGCAGTTGAACACATCCTTCATGCTAAGGACCAAACTCCTAGCCCACTACTGGCAGGTAAAAGGCTTTTCTCAACATCATGCCAGGCTGGTGTGGGAGACATAAGGGGATGAAAGTTTGACTCGAGGTTATAAATCACCCAAAATAATACAGGGAGCAAAGAAAAGTTTCAAAATTCCTGCATTGACCTTGGTTTGTAGAGTACACCATAGACACGGGGTTTCTGTTTCACAGGGATAATGAGTAATACAGTGGGATTAATTTTTCATCAGCATGCATTTTTTGAAAGTGCAGACTGACGTTTTAATATATATATATATATAAACTGCTATATCTTCATGTTCTTTTTGTCCTCATTCTTAATCTTCTTAACACAATAAGAAATATCAGGAGTTTCTAATTTAAAATTAAAAACGGGTGTGAAACGTCAGAGATTAGGAATCTAGTAAGTTTGCTTGACTAAGGTGGGTTTGTATGAACCTGTATTAGGTGGTAATGGCACACATCACTCGAGACATTCAGGCGTCTGAATCTCTTTGATACATCTATTTGTATATCTTTAAAGTATTGAGCATGGATCTCATTAGAATAAGTGACACCATCCAAACAGTGGTTAATTGCCTGTTATTCAGTGAATTCTTAGGGTAGGGTTATTCAGACAATTAGGCTTTAATATAAACTTTTCACCAGCCTCGATAACAGATCTGTCAATTTGTAATGTCATTTCTCCTCTCCTTCTGTCAATTTTTTGGCTGTAAAGGAAAACTTCAGTGGTACTGTCAGTCTTCCTATCTGCAGCTGAATTCCTTGAAAATCCCTGAATCTCCAATATCAGTAACATTTCCCATGTCAAAAGCTCATCTTGGTTTTAATTTAAGGCATACGTTGATAGCAATTCAAAGATTCCTAATTGATTGTTCTTGAGATAAATCTGGAGAGAATATGAAATCTCCATTGTTTTGGCAATTCTTTGGTTTTGAGAATGTCATAATAGCTGGTAGTATAATTAAAAGAGCTGGTTTGTTATCCTGTGTGTCTCCTGAGATCAGTTACCCTTGTCACACAAAAGAGTCAAATCCACCTATGGTGGAATTGAGCTTTGGGTTGTGACTTGCAGCTCTGTAACATGATGCTTTCTCGAATCATCAGCCTTGGGTATCAGTTACAAAATAATAAAGTAGCTTCTTACAGTTGCTCTTTATAAAAAAACCTCTAGTCTTTCAGTCTTAATCTTATGTCCAAAAACTTAACTGCCTTTTTATCAGCAATTTACTCTGATTTTAATGATCAGAAGAACTGAATAGCAGATTTGCACTAACTTCTCCAAAACATATGTTACCTAATAAGCTATTCAGTTCCTCTGAAGGGGTGTGTAGTTATTATGGTGCTGAGGAGACAGGATAAATAAGCCAATAAAAAGAATAAGAAAAGATGATATTTCCCCTCAGAGGCTAAAGTTGGTCAAGTTCAAATTTGCAAGCAAATGTGCAAGGTTCTGTTCACTAAACCCCTCTGGAGCCGGACTGCAGCTTTCTATTTTGTCACGCCAGAATAGATGTTAGGAAGACTTGCCTGAGTACAATGCATGTGTCCTTTCAGATATTCCATCTATCTGTCATTTCAGTTCGAGTTTGGATGGTTGGCTTTTGATTATTGTACAGGTCTGATGTGTGCTTGTAAGAACTACACAAATAGCCCTTATTCCAGCACGGATCGATTGTCAGCTCCCTGTCTAATACATGCTGGTGGGATTCCTGGAGTCAGCGGGCTCATTTTCTTTCACGAGACAGCAAAGAGCTCATTAGGAGTTTTGTAAACTACTACTGCAAGTTTTAACTCCCCCAACCATGACTAATAATGTGACCTGATTATTATTCTGACATAGTTTTCTGCTGCTGGAGAGTGCCTGGTTTTCCAGGCCCCGGGCAATGGGGGATGACATGTGATATGATGCAGTGAGTGCAGACTGCAAAACGCTTCAGCAAAACTTAGTGGGTGATCTATGGAGTGGGACATCTGTGGCAGCTACACTGGAAGCTGCTCATCCATCTTTTCATGTGGTGATAGTGAGCCCAGATAACTAAATCTGTGGAAAGAGTCACTGAGGATGTTAGGGAAGACAGAGTGATGAGGCCCTGGGCCTCTGTTTAGATGTCTTGGGACTCATTCTGCACATTTCAGGTTTGCAGCAAAAAAATACAGCATGTTACAGTATGTTACAGATTAAAAAACATGTCAGCTTTCTTACAATAGCTGAAACCACCACCAAAACTTCTGAGATGCAGATAGATCCCAAACGAAAATGGAGTTAGGTGTTTTGATGTCAGAGGAGCTGCACACTTTTGCCTAGAATTTCCATGGTGTTGGAGATAATAGGAAGTCTTTTATTATTATCTAGGATCAGATAACAACTCTCTCTAACTTGTCAGGTAGACTGGAAGGCAGCATGTGTTTCTACTTTCGCTCCCCCCAGTCAGTCCCTTTTTAAGTGGAAAACATTTAGACATCCTGGCATCTTCTACGCATCCAAAATGAGTTTTGGCATCCTCTAAACATCCAAGATGCAAAATGGCATCCTGGCATAACGAATGCATTTTGGCATCCTCTAGGATGGTACAATTCCCCAAGACTGTTGGATTTCCCTCTGTGCATACCCACAAACTATTTGACCTTTTGGATTATTAAAAATATCTAAGTAGTTCTCATGCATAGTACTATTTGAGGTATTTAGATGGAAGAAAACAGAGCAAAGGATCAGTCATATTTCTGAATGAACAGGAATTGCATTTGATATATACACTGTTAATTCACAGGATTAATTTTAGTAACACTACACACTGGTGGAATAATTCATACACTATAGTTGTGTAGAATTCTGAGAAAAGTAATACAATAACTTTATGTTTGTGATTTGGAAAACCTTGTCCATGAAAAATTTAAGCAGAATTCAGCACTCTGGCTGTAAAGCTGATGTGAGTGTGTGCTTCAGGATTCTCAGTTCAAAGCTCTGAAATGCAAACCATCCAAGCAAGAACAGTGTTGCAATAAAGGGAGACATTACAGCAATATCACTGGATTTTGTGCCTTCATGGGTTTGCATGAATGTTTTGGGTTACATTTAGTTGTAATTGTTCACCATACCCTCCAATTTTCATTCTAAGATATATTCAGCCCTATGTTTAGTGAATGGTCATTTGTTGGGTGCTCAATAATTTTAAATATGTTGCTGAAGGGGAGGGCAGGTGGCTGCCAGAGTAGATGAGAAAAAAAAAAAAAAGTAATAGGTAGTGAGATGGTGAGAGGTACATGACCTCACAAATAGCATTGTTCAGAAGGTATTTCCACTAGGATGGGTCCTCACAGCTGGGCAGCTGCTCATATTGCTTTTCTGCTCTGGCACAGCAGGGGTTTGTAATTGCACCGTAGCCTTCCCTTCCACCCGCCTTTGCTTCTTGCAGATTTGGGCTGGTTTGGGCTGGGGTAGAATTAATTTTCTTCACAGTGGCTGGTGTAGGCTGTGTTTTATATTTGAGCTGGAAACAGTGCTGATTACACAGGGGTGTTTTCAGTGTTGCTGAGCAGTGTTCTCACAGTTGAGGCCAGTTCTGCTCCCCACCCCAGCAGTGAGCGGGCTGGGGGTGCACAAGGACCCGGGAGGGAATTCACCCAAGGGATGTTCCAGATGGGAAGAGGTGAATGAATTCCTTGTTTTGCTTTGCCTGTGTGTACAGCTTTTGCTTTACCTGTTAAAGTGTCTTTATTTCAATCCATGACTCTTCTGATTCTCTCCCCAGTCCCACCAGTGAGGAGAGTGAGCAAGGAACTGAGCTGATGGCTGGGATTAAACAGTTATTTTTGCACTAAAATAAGCCAGTGGGAGGGTTTCTGTAAGGAAATGCCAAAAAAAAAGAGAAGCCTGATGTTGGGTGGGAAAAGGCAGGTGTAGTGATGAGATGTCCAAAACTTTGGCTAATCCAGTGGCATTTTGATGAAAGTAACCTGCTGTCCAGAGGTCATAAGAGCAAGAATGCTGAACATCCAGAGTTTTGCTGCTTTCTTTGCAGTCATCAGAAGTTGAAAACTTAGAGACAGTTAACAAATTTGTTCATATTAACTGCAGGATTTTTAACATTAATTATTTTCATGAAATTAAATTCTGGCATAAAAAATGTTTTTCTCAGTAAAATACTACATTTAGTAGGAAAATACCTGTTATGTTTATGGATTTTTTTTGATGTGATAAGGAATCTTGCCACATACTTTCTTTTCCTATAGGAAGAAAGGTTAAAAGAAAGCTGTTTCAAAACATTCCAGTGTTTCCATTCCACTGAAATTTCAGGTGTTTTTAGCTTTGTTTTCAATAACAAATCAAAACTTTAGAAGTTATTATTACAATTGAATGAAAAATTCAAGATTGCTTCATTGAAAGCATTATAAATTTTCTAGTTAATACCACAAGAATCATAAAAGACACTAATCTTTGCAGTTAGTTGGAGATAGAATAATTTAATGCCCTCATTTTTTCTATGGACTCAGGGAGGGCACTTATCCCACAATAAATTAAGCTATGGTTTCCTGTGCTGCCAGCTGTAATAAAGATGAAGAGGCCATCATGCACCCTGAAGTACTCAGGATGTTTTTTTGCCTTTTTTTTTTTTTTTTTTTCTTTCTCTGTGTTACAGACGTGTTACCTTAATAACTGTGTAATTTCAGAAAGTTCTCCCAAGAACCAAAATCCCTTCCCTGGTACCTGAATTAAAATTAGGTTGAGCAGTGTGGTAAGATGATTAAGGGGGCCTTTTTGTGTATGTTAGTTTTGTGCTTCCAGACACAAATTAATGTAGCCATACACTTGTGTAACTGGAGTCCTAAATTACATACATCAACAACTGATCAATGCAGACTTTACTACACTTCTCCTGGGAACACCTTACTAATAGTAAACTTCCTGGCTGAGAGAGGGATGAGAACTTGTGTATCAAATTTGATTTTAAAGCAATGAAGTCTAGAAGAGCTATGTATAAGCAATAACAAGAAAAAAAATTTCATTTTGCTTCAATATATTTTCTTTAATGCAATTAGGTTTTTTTCTTATGCATATCCAAGTGCTCATACAAATTCTTTTTCTTCTGGGTTTTAACTAGAAACATGATGAAGAACAGAGATGTAGCTCTTTAATGATGTTTGTTTCCCTCAGAGCAGCATGAAGCAGTTCCAGATTTTATGGAGCTGCTCAGACAGCTTTCTTAATTCTGAAAGCTGATAACTTTGAGGGCTGATCACTTGGAGGATTCATTATTTCAGTGTGAAGGGGCAGTTACATCACGGACTCTGTCATCGCTGGCCCTCACCCAGCAGCGTGTCAGAGGTTTGGTGTTCAGCTTCGTCTTCCTTTGGTCATTGCTGTGTTTATTGTCAGGGAGAGGACATGACTGGCTCAGTTGTTGCTCATTTTACAGGGTTTAAGTTTTTTATTACAATAAATCCCTGACATAGATTCAGGCTGTAGGTCTCCTAATGTGCTTCAACCTTTGCCATACCAGTTTGAAAATTGCATTACTTGGATATATGTGCACTGAGGGTTAAAAATGTGCCTCAGCTGCTTAATCACTAAGGATTTTTGAAAATACTACTGTCTGTTCATTGCAAATTTGCAGGATTTGTTAATCATAGTCATACAGGCAGACTCTGGGTTGTATCAGTGTGTCTGATTTTAAGCATATGAAGAACAGTGCAGAGTGGTCAGAGCCAACCAGAGGATGGAAACAGATATGATCAGAGAAAACATGATCTCTCGGAAAAGACTGACAGCACTGGGCTTGTTTAGGTGGGAAAATACAACTGACATGAGAGAGGATACCAGTCTTAAAAGGAAGAAAGGTTATCACCAATAGGAAGGTAATAAATTGCTCTCCATGTCCATTGCAGGTCAGGATACGGGATAGGGCAGCAAGCAATGGGATTCTTTTTCAGTGAGGGACCTTTAGATTGGACATCAGGAAAGAGAAGCAACCAGAACCCCTTTTCTGACTGTAACAATAGTTAAGCGCTTGGATGTGTCACCCTGGGATGCTGCAGTCTTTTCCACACACTGAAGATTTTCAAGAACAGATTAAGGAAACAGCTGTCACAAATCATTTTAGTGTAGTTTATCCTGATCTGTTGAGGGAGATGGATTTTATGCCCACCTAAGGTTTTGAGATACTCTCCTGCTCTACACCAGAAGACTTAATGAACTTCATTTTTTTTCTTTCATAGAAAAAGAATCTTTCCTTAAGTCAACATTACTGCCAAATTTACTTTTTCATGGAATATGTGAGTATAGGGATGTATTTATCTTCTCCAAAGATATTTCTGAATTATTGCTAAGTCATTGCTAAATTATTATCCAAGCTGTTTTTCTTTCTCTGCTCTCCATTTTAAAAATCCTATCATACTGCTGCTTTTCAGTTTTGCCACTGAGATTGGGAAGCAAGGAGGAAAATGGTAAACATTAACCCTTTGTTCCTATGTCAACTGCAAGGGCTTTTATTAAAAAGTGTCTTGACTGCTTTATGCAGATCAGATTCAAGAAATGAATTAGATTTTGAATTCCAACTCAAATCAGATATCTCAGTTAGTCACAGTTCTACCATTTAGCAAATGTGTCAGATCCAAATCTTCATTTTTAAACCAATATCCAGACAATGATGGGAACCAACTCAGCTCCTTATTCCAATCTGTACTTTTATTCCTCAAATATCTTCTTTAGAGAGGAATTCTGTATGTTTTCTTCTTCAGTGCAAGGTAGAGACTTTATAAGTAATTCCAATAGTTCTACATTCCAGATATACCTTCCACTCATGTTTGAAAAAGATGCTGAGCAGGCAACTTCTCTTAACTACATCTTGGTATATGGTTTAATTATGTGTTTTATGTACTAATAATATAGAGATACATTGTGTGTACCTACATATCAAGAGTGGCATTAATTACCATTCCATCTAAATGGAAAGAAAAAGATGCTATTTTGGTAGGTACTGTTCTGCATAATATGATTTTTGGAGAATAAAATCCTAATTATCATGATATATTCGATATGGGTTGTAGGATTCTGTTTGCACATCTGGATTCGAAGATTGAGGAACCTGTTCTTGAAAGGGCAGCAGGGGACTTCTTCCATGATTACTTTATGAAATATTGCTCAGAAACCGCCTCTCACTGTATGTGTGCACACACATGCACACAAAGCAGGTAAAATTTTGCCTTAAAAAGCCCTCTGGCCTTATATACCAAATTCCTTCTTTTTACGTTTGATTCTATCTCTTCCTTCTTTTCACAACTCTAATGAAAAGGGAAACTAATGAGAAATGTTTGCAATCCTGAGTATAGGACACCGAGCAGCCCCAGCTCTGAGCACATGCACAAAAGAATCAGCTCAAATGGATCTCTGATTGCCCACACGCCTTTATACAGGTTGTGATTTGTGATATCAGGGAGGGCTAGAAATAATTTTCAATACATTAAATTACAGTGCACTTCAAATCTGCTGTGAAAAAAAACAAGAGTTCTGCTAGCCCTGTTGCTATCCCTGTTATTATGGAATGCTTTAGGAGGTTTCCTTTTATTCATACCAGTTGTGTGGTTTAATTTAAAAGTCGTAGCAAGCATCTAACTTTCTGCCTTCATATTAAAAGGGTACTTTTTAAAAATGGAGAGAACTCAGTCAT
The DNA here is from genome assembly GCF_003031625.1 of Empidonax traillii. Classification (NCBI taxonomy): domain Eukaryota; kingdom Metazoa; phylum Chordata; class Aves; order Passeriformes; family Tyrannidae; genus Empidonax; species Empidonax traillii. The sequence continues at coordinate 4,113,597 of NW_020955215.1, forward strand.
TGATTGGGGACACAAACAGTATAAATAAGCCTTGTCATTGCGTGTCTGATGATTTCTGATTTAAATAGTTTTTCATTAAATATGAAATGTCCAAATTACCAAATCATTGTTAGCTGCATTATAAACCATTTTACAGTACTTCTCCAGCATCTTATCTCCTAGCTGCAGGATGTTTGTGGATAATGCTGCCTTCATGTTAGACAAGCAGACAATAATTTGATTGTTCTGTTTGCTATTTTGTGCAGAGCAGTACTTTAAAACTCAAATTCTTTCATGTTTTGTGCTGTTACAAAGTCTGGTGCTTTTATTTGTTGGTACATGGGAAAGCTTCAATATTTTTACTGTAGATCTTTTTTTTTTTCCTTTAAAGTTTTTCCTTGCAATCAGTTTGATATATGAACACTGTGTAAGCCTGATAGTCACACACCTGCTAGATCAAGAGTCTTATGCTGCCCAAACTTGCTCCTCAAGCATTCACCAGGATGGCACCAGATGCAGGGAGATGGTTTCCAGTATGAGAAAGTAGGCAGAAGTAAATCAAGGGTTCTTAGTCCTGTTGCCATTATAGGTTCTGATGGATATGATTTTTCCAAGGCAAGATATTTATATTCTTAATGCCTTTCGGGGTGACAAAGTATGTTGAAGAAATTTTTTTATGTGTATTTTCAATGCCAGAATAAAGGTACTTAAGCAAACATTGTTACAGTTCTGATCTTGGTGAAAAAAATGTCCCTCAAAACACATTTTCAATCAGTGGCTCAAAAGATAATGAGTTTGTTTCCAATTTAAGTGGAACCAATGTTTTTTTAACTACTAAATGTGGTGCAGTTTTATAATAAAATAAACATGTTTATAATCTCAGTTCAGAGAGGATATTTGAAACTACGAAACTATTTTCTGATGCTTATGATTCTCACTGTTTCTGTTCCTAGTGGGTTACAGCTTTGTCAGGATATGTCAGACTCTCTCTGAGTTTTTGCTGGTTCTGTTAGAGAGCCTGGTTTGAGTCCATCAAAGCCCAAAGAGTTTCCAATTGATTTCGATGAGTGAATTCACTCCAGGAGTGTGTCCTTCGCCCTAGAAGAAAAACACGATACTTCTGGAAGCCAGATGAGTGGAGTATATTTTAATTTGCTATTTCAAATCCGCTTGTACTGTTGGTGCAAAATGCAATTTAGAGGGTTCTTGATACCCAAATGGTGGCAGTTTTATTGTCCCCCTGGATGTGTGACTGTAAGAGTCCCTCCAGCCACAACCTCTGTACTGAACACCTTGAGAACCAGAGGCAATGCAGCATCCAGCTCCTGCCTTGGAAAGCTTCCCAGAATGGAACCTGGTGGGCAAAGGGATGAACTATCTGATTTTCTGAGTGTGGCAGGTTGTGGTAACAGTGCTTGTCTACTACCTGTTTGTAGCATGGCAGAGATTTCAGTCCCACCCCATTTCCTAATCTACATATGCTGTGCTGGGCATATACAAGTAGCTGCCCCATCTGTAGTCGTGTTTATTTGTTTTAGAGAATTCAACTGGCATTAATTTACAAAAATGAGGAAGGGTTGCCATCTACAATTATTAATTAGCATGCACATCTGCCGAGAAGGTGTTTCCATAAGCCTGTCTGAAGTACTTTATTGTTGTTGTTTTTTTCATTTGAGGGGGATCAATGCTAATTTTCAGTGTTTACCAGCAATCATAGATGACTTGCAGTTAAAAAGCCATCAGCTCTGTCACATTTTTCAGTGAACAGAATCCCTTTCCAGATGGCCCTTCATTTGGATAATGGACAGCCTAAGGGGATAAAAATGTCACCTGTTGTACCGAGTCAACAATATTAATAAAAACAGAAGAATAGACCATTCATAAAATGGGAAAGAGCCCAAAAATAATTTGTGAATTATATAGTGAATGTTTTTTGGTAGCAAGAAATAATTCACAGACATCCTCAAATTTGGTCATTTATTGCCTTTGCACTAGCTGTTACCTTGCTGTTTAATCAGGAACTAATCTGATTTTTCTTACTGTGTTTTCTGAAAAAAGAAAATACATGAGTGGTTACATTGTGATTATGAATGCAGAGAAATCATGATTACAAGTAGGTAAATAATAGATTTCTTGGCTTGTCTCTTCCACCAAATAATTTTGAAAGGGTTTAACAGAACACTGAGATTGATTCAAAATACTGGAATTTATTGGTTTATTTTCTTTTAATAATTCTTTTCTTAAAAATTACAAATTACCATGTGATATAGCGATTATTTACATAAAAATAACATCGAGAGTTGAAAAAATAAAAGAACAACCAAGATTTTAAAGTCTCATACAAAAAAAAAAAATATTTTAAAAGAAAATCCAGTGGTCCCTCCTCCCAATCCAGCAAAATTTAATGACTTTCTGAAGCATCCAACAGTGGCTCAGTATGTCTTTTTGCCAAACAATGGTTTTATCTGAAAATTTTTGTCCAGCAATTTTGGTAATCGCAGCTATCTTGTATTAATAATTATAGCTGGGAATACTCAAAACATAAATTTCAATGTTTTCTGATAATTAGAGCTAAGTAAAATAGATAAAAGCCCAAGGCAGGAAACCAGATCTCAGAGTAACCAACCCAACCTGCTCTAAGAATCCCTGAGTTCTTGCCCCATGTTATCCACTGGAGGGTTTCTGAGTTCTCTGTCCACTTGCAGAATATTTTCCTTGAAATACCCATTATTTTTCTCACACGCTCTCCTAATTATGCTTCCCATGAAAGCAAGAGTTAGTTTATTCATAATCCATCTCTTCTTTAGCACCTGAAGGCACTCACTGACAAACAGGTGATGTACACATAGGAAAATAATTAAGTGACTGTCTTGGAAATCTCTCACCTTGAAGGAAAACACCAGAGCAAATGGAAGGAACTGTGTCCTCTTTGTGTTTTTATGTATTTATAGTCTCACAGATATTTGGATGATGATTCCCTGTCTTCCCATTCACAGACCTCAGGCTACCCTGCTGCATGAGGGTTTGTTTTTTCCATCTTTTCAGCAATTCATTCAGATCAGACATAACATTTTGGACTAAGGTACCTGACCAGATGACACAGCAGGAGGAAATCCCATATTTCTCTTTAATAGTTACACCTATTTCCATTGTATATCCTTCTGGAGAGAAAAACAACAGATGTCAGTGACACAATCTTCACATCCCATCAAGAAATGGGTGCATAACCCAGATACCACAGAATTTCCAATCACAAGGGCAGAAATTTTAATATTTTTTTAAAAATACTCATGCTGTGCGAGGTAGTTTTACTAATCACCAGTGGCTTTCAAGGGATTCATGCTGGGTATTCAGCCCCATCCCTCTAAAGGAGGTAAAATTGCTACTGTAAGTATATATTTACTTTTGTAAAATCCTACCAGAGTTTTCCAAAAATGCATAGAAAGTAAAAATGTAAAGTGATGAAACCCATGGAGTTACACTGAGTCATCCTGAAGTAAGTGAATGAAAGTGGTGCAAGGATCACTAACAGTGCCTACAGCTGCCAACAGCTGCACCTCTAAAAAGTTGTAGATATTTTTTTAAGCTAAAACATGTTAATTGGAAGTCGTCTTTGCAGGTGAACAAATGCTGAACATGTTGCATGGAGACAACCCTCCAACCATCTGGAGAAGAAATGGTATTTAATGACGCCTGGTTAATGTAAAAGCACTGTTTATGGGCCTAAGAGAGATCAGTAATTAGCTTTTGGTAGGTAGGAGGTAGATTGAGTTAATGTAAACTCTGATGGTAATGAAAAAATCCAGAGTGGAATCCTCGGAGTGGAAATCATTTGAAGGACTATTTTCAGGAAGGGGAAAGGAAAACCTGTGAGTTCCTGATTAACTTAGAACATGTTTTGGAGTCACGCTCAAGACTAATTGTTTTACACCTTTTTTTATGGCTACATAATGATTGAAACCTCTCAGGGGCCCACTTTTTTTTTTTTTTTTTTGACAATTTTTCTATGTATTGTTTCAACTAAGTGTAGATTAGGCAGCTTATTTTCAGGGTAGAACCAGATGAGTTCAAAAATCTCAACATCCATCAGCTTTACAAGCTGAGTAGAAGAACCTACTAAAAAACTAAGCATTGTCATCACAAGCAGCTGATAATTCCATTCACTTCTTCCCTCCCTCAGTGGTGTTTGTACACCTTGGGGCCATCTCCCAAGGCACTGCAGCTGGAAAACTTCGGCACTTCTTCAGGGTCCTTCTTGACACTGCCTTTATTTGCTCTTCCTGTGAAGTTCTAGCTCCCATTTATGTATATTTGATCGTGAGAGGGTCAAAAGAAAATCCTGTTTGTCATCTTTTTTTCTTAATCTTGAGCTTCCCAGTGGGCAGAGCACTGTGCATGTGATAACAAAACCTGGATTTTAATTATTCACTTATTATTTGAAGAGGATACAAACCTGTCCTTGTGGTACTGGAAAGGTGGTTAGAAACAGGTGGCTTTATAAGTATGTAAGAAATTTATTTCTATTTAAAAATGAAAGAACAACTGGACTCTAATTACTACCTATGGAAGCAGCAAATAGACTCTTCAGCTTTAAATTTATAAGGAATTTATCAGGGATATAGATACAGAAAATGGCAAGAAAATTGCATAGAATGCAGACATCCAAGGAATCTCCTGATACTAATTAAGTAAATTATACTTAATTGGGCAATGTTGCAGTCAGACTAGCTTTTATTTTTTATTTACACACAGAGAGTGTATTTGTCAAAAGAGCAAATGCTTTGATATTTTGCTTAAATATTAAGTTCTGTGAAGGACACTCTGTCAGCTTCTACATTCAGTGCTTTGGTTTTCCTTGTTATTCTGAGTATCTTTCTCATCTGTGTATGACATTAAAAAAATCTCTTGCAGAGTATTACAAGGCTATTTTTCCACTTTGAAGTGTATTTTCACTCCAAGATCAGAGTACTGTGAAACTAAATAAATTCAATACACCATCTATATGAGAACATGACAGATTAATTTTGGGTCTCATTATGTGAGTGCCAAAGCCCTACTTGTCCTCTCCAAGTCAGGGTTTCACAAATTTCAAAAGTTTTCACAAAGCCAATATTATTTACAGAGAGACCCTACTAACATTTACTGTCCAATAATCAGCAATATTTTAATGTTGGGCCAGCTGTGAGGTTCCATAAAATATTTAAATAGAAACACTGAGTTAAAAATTCCTCTGCACTCCTCCAGCCTCTCTCTGGAGCTTAGGTGTGCATTTGCTGCACAGATGGTGCAGCAGCAATATCACACAGTGCTGTCAGACCCCTGATATACGTGGTGCAGCACCATGAGTGCAAGATAAATGAAAGCCTGAGCTGCACATTTCCCAGTGTTTTAAGGATTAATTCTGCTCTTTATTGATCCACTGCTGCCTCCTGGAAAACTTCAAAAAGATATCTCTGTGAGAATATAATTCTACATCTGTGTTATACTAGGTGTTGTCTTGGTTCACTTTAATCATTTTTCATTAATATTGACATTTCTTTGAATTTATGTGATTTTTTTTATCCTGAGGAGTTTGTCAGCCATTGGGTCTGATTCCATCAGATATCACAGTCATGCTTTGAGAGGTCAAAGGCTTCCACAATTTATCTCTGCTGTTACAGAACCATGGCTCAAGTGCTTGATTTTGAAAGGCCTTTTTCAAATTAAATTTTGGGGGAGTTTTTTATTTCAACGTTTTAATGGCTTATATTTATTTAGAAGGTTCATATATGTACTCATTATGTCTGCACACAGAAGTAACTATTAATTTTTTGGCACACAGTATGTTGGACCAGGGCTAATACAGACCCAGGGAATGACTAGGATTAATGGGTTAAGCTTTGCACTTTTCCAAAGCTGCCATGCATAAGAGCTACCTGAGCTTTTCTTGCAGGAGAAAATGGACCTAGGGACCTCCTCATGCATCTGCCCAACCTTTACTGGAACTATTTTAAGACTGTCTGGTCAGTGGTGCTATTTCATTTAGGTTATAGTAGTTTCTAAAAGTATCTCCACATATTCAGAGTGAGGCACCCTCATCTTACCAAGTTTTCAAAGTTAAACGGGCAAAGAAAATGAAAAAAAAGTGACTTTCTCTGCCATACAAGGAAAGAGATGAGTTGTAAAAAAACAGGTGATTTGCCCAAATTATACAATGAATCTATATTTAGCCAGTCCAAATGATTCCTTATCTTTAAAATACAGTGCCAGAGTTCTTCTCTGCTACTATTAATGAGTATTTATGAATATACAAATATTCATTTTGTGCTATCACCCTGCTGACAGGAAAGACCGGTACCATACAATTCTGAAAGTAAGGCAACCAAAGCTGAGATGAACAATAGGCCATCTCCAAGCCAGGACATCACAACACCTCTTGTGGATTCAAAAACCCCTGTATCCACTCTGCTCCTGTTACAGAGTGAAACACCTGGTTATTGCAGGTTATCTGAGGTGATGGCAAATCGCACAACAGAAATTAAAAGTTTTCCAAGAGCCAGATGCCGGAAACAGTAAAATGTTTATCATTCTCATGGGCTGGTGCTCAGCCAGCAGTTACAAAATTCTAAATTATACTTATTCCACGTTACGGGTTCAGGAGAGTTTTGCTGGAAGGGAAAGGGGGATTTTGCAAGCTTTCAGGGAGCAGGTGATGCTGCAGTATTTCCTACCTAAGGTACTATAACACCACATGCATTTTGCACTCTCTGGTTGATTACTGGAGGGCAGTGTTCAACCTGCCAGAACAGCGTGGCAACCGATGCAGGGGCACAGTTAAAAATAACGCAGAAGGTGCTGATGAAATGTAGTGACTTGGTAGCAGTGAGAAAGCTGTGCCCCCGGATCAATGCTGGACTTGGTCAGACTTGTGTAGAGGGCTTTTCTCAAGCAATCACTCTGTTAATTTAAGGTCACTGGTCTGGAGAGGCTGCAAGAAGCTGAATAGGTGTGAAATGCTTTATTGTGTATCACCTGCTTTCTTCTTTCTCCTCCTGTACTGAAGAATTTTAAATGTGCCTATTCTCCTATGAAATAAGGCCAGGCATAAAGAAACTCCACAGTTTAAGAGTAAACAACCAAAGTGCTAGTGCAGTAATTTTCAGCCAGTGAGGAATGAAATACTCTTTAGCGTAACTAATTTAGTTCTGGTTTTATCAGTTTAAAACCAGTAAGGATTATACATTAAGCATTATCTAACCGGTTTTGTAGCAGTTTTAATTTGGATTATATTTGATCAAATGTCACTTTTGTGTCATACAGCAGAGTGTTTTTTTATCTCAGAAGGAAGGAAAGGCCCAAATTTGTGTCCATTATCTTTGCCAGAAGTTTCATGACCCTGAGAGATGATGGGGATGGCAGTGGTCTCACCACTCCTCTCTCAGACATTCCTTGTCCAATGCAGGGAACTCTCAGCTGTTCCTGCATCACCTACAAGGTACCTTTAGATTCTCAAGCTGATCCAGAACCAAAACTCTTGACATGTGGCACCCTTTTAAATAGCTACAGACCAACCACATGAGATACTCAGAGAGTACCTCAGAGGGACCAGGTAGGCAAATGGGGGTCAGAATGGCGACCTCTATCTCAAACTGAACCATTCTACCCTTCAATTAAAGGAAGGTGGTAAATTAGTTGCTGAAAAATCAGCGTGTATGTGGAATCCTTGACACCACATGCCCAGAGTGGCCTTCAGCTACTCTACACTTCATGTTCCCCCAGACCATTTCCTGCACGTCACAGAGCAAACAGGTTGAAAGAGAACGTTGTGAAATCCCTTGTACATGTGGTAATGGTGCTTCACACAGGCATGGGAGAAAATAAAATGGCAATTTGTGCAGGAGCTCAACATTATGTACAATGCTTATTTTTATTCAAACATATCAAAGATGTTTTCATATCTGAACTCTTTTTCCCCTTTTATTCAAATTGGCTTTAGCAGAACAAAATGATTATGAAGCCCATTAATCTTAATTTTTCACACTGAGATTCATTTTGCAGAACTGGAAGCTGCAGAAATGGAACCATCCGCCTCTTTCTCTGTCACTAGGATATCTAAATGTAATGCAGATTGAAAATTAAATGCAAGAGACAAGATAGCAGTTCTAATAACCTAGTAATTTCTAAATAAATAGACTTAGATTGATGGAAGAGAAAAAAAATCTGTTTTCCCAGTAACACATGATAGTAGTACTTGTATAAAAAGTCTTGTGTTGATTAGGATTTTCTAAAGCTTTAAATTTATTCCTCCAGTCTATTTAAATGTATGTGAAGTAGAACTGATACTCTGCTATCTTATATCTTCTTCAGCCACTCACAGGAAGTTTTAAACTGTGGCAGATTTGGATGGCACTATTTCAAACCTCCTTTGCATAGTTTTATACAAAGGGGAAAATAATCGAGCACTAGAGTTAGTATATTAAAGAAATATTCCCTTTTCTTAATGCAATATGTAACCCTCATGAAGTGCATGCTTCCATCCAGCAATGTAACATTAAATGCTGTGATATTTTAAGAAGATTTTTTACTTAGGTGATATCAATTATTATCTGAGAAAATAGCAAAAGAATGTTATTTCCACAAATATTTTTATCAGAGAAGAGAAGGGGTAATTTTCCACTACTGAAAGGTTTGTGTTTTGCAGTGGGTGTGCAATAGTTAACCTGTATACCTTCCTGAAACTGAACGAGCATTATTTTGTATCTCTTGCTTTTATAATATAATGTTTCAGTATCCCTAAAAAAACCCAAACAAATGAAAACCAAAAAACTCCCACTTTGCTTGCTTTCATTTAAATTCTGATCAAGTGATTCAAACCCATCCATTTCATCTGACATTGGTGGAAAACTGGTCCCAGGTCCATTAAAATTTGGCATTTTCACAATTCAGTTCAACAACCTTGTTACAAAAATTTCAGGGTATCCAGGTAATTATTGAAAGTGTTATTTTTAGGTAAACTTTAGGGGATGGACTATGGACTTCTCAACAGACATTTATAATCTGCCAGTAATTACCAGGAATGTTCAATAGGAACTTTGTAGCTTTTGCTTTGATTAGGAAAGCATTAACATACTTAACTCATGTGAGTGCCTGAGAGACCTCTGGATAATGTCAGCAGCTCTTCAAATTGACTCTGCCACTGGATGGTAGCAAAGGTGGATTGGAATCATGTTCGAGTGCTTCTGTTCCTTACTTTCAGGGAGATCCCAGAGGAAGGTGCTGGGTAATTGCTCATTCACTCTGAGAGCTCTTTCTTCATTATAAAATAAATAAATGAATAAAAATGAAAGGGGAAATTGCACCATTTGCTAAGCAGACCAGACATTACTTCATAATTGTTCAGCAGAGAAGAGGGAGAACCAAATCCTGTGCTCTAAACCATCCAAGCACAAGAGAAGAAATTAAGAAAGCCTCTGTGTCTGGGCTGCAGACAACTGTCTGTGTTTCATCTACCTACCAGGTAAGGAACTTCCCCTCTGTAAAGCCATTTCATTGATCAACATTAGACTGGATAAATTTGGAAAACTGGAACGGAATGGGTCATTTTCTAAATTAGGAACACTGTTGCAGTTCTCTTTTTGTAATTCAGTACATACATGAGAGGGATTTGTAAATGTCAGTTTTATTACCACTTGAGGAATGTATTACAGACAGCCAAGGTGGACATACTACCCAAGTGCAGGGGTTATTTTATTCCACCACTTATGCTTCTTGATTTACCTAGCATACCCCAGTAGAGCAGGATGGTTTAACAACCATCTCTCTGTCGTGGTCTGAAAGAGAGTCCTGTAGTCATTGAATCTGAAATGGCACCTGTCAGAAGCAAGGCTACCCCAGCCATGAAGAGCAGAGGCAGCAGCAGAGGAGAAGGCTGAGGTAGAACTGATGTAGCACTTGGTGTTTAGGAAATGGAAAACAGGAAAAAGGACAGGATACCGCTCCTGTTCTTTTCAAGCCTGTGGCAGGTGCCTTGTTGTGCAGCACACGTGGCAGGTGGGCTCTGGGATCTACTTTAAAGCCAATCAGGACAAGATTTCAGAAGAGAGAGAATAGCTTATAATTTGCTGCCTTCCTAATAAAAGGAACATGTGAAAGAGCAGAGCAATTGTCTGCTGGGCTGTCTGAGGAACAGACATCAGAACTCTGCAGGTGCACAGGAGTGTAGAAAAAACGTCGTGTTCGCAGCGTTGCCTGACAGCAGAAACAAGGGTATTGAACCAAGGATTTTGTAGTGGACAAGGTTGGATGGAAACAGTTTAAAAGCCAGCTAGATAAGCCCACTCAGGGCTGCAGCCTGCTTCGTGATCCAGGACACAAATAGGCACTTTGCTTCACTATTCCTTTGGATTACCACAACAGAGTTAAATTTGAGGCTGTGTTGTTTCAGGTGCCGTAGTGTTTTGGTGGTTTAAAATTTTATTTCTCTGCTTTCCTATTGTAACATTAATTATTACCAGATTCTAATTTGAAGATCTAGGCAAAGAATCATCTGTTTCTGTCTCAAAGCTGGGTTAGACAGCGTGCTGATCAAATTTCCCTGACACAGGCTGCCTTCTGACCATTGTGCAGACAGCACTGTGGTTCTGTGCTGATCTAGGAATCTAATGTCACCTGCAGATTAAACCTGAAACACATAAACAAAAGTCTGCTGAGAGACAAGAATGCTTCTCTGTTTGCACAATGTTCATAAAATAATATATTGATATCAGGTTGGCATTGGCTAAAAGGGAGATTTAAGATAACTCACTGAGGATTTGGAAGAAGCAGTAAAAGGATATTTGGTTATTGCTTTTTAGTGACCTTTCCATCATGTTTTTTATTTTTCTAACAAGAATCCAGAGATGAACAATACAACCCAAACATGAGATACTGTGGGGTTACGACAAACTGCTTTAGAACAAACTTGATACAACAGTAAGCCTTGCCATTTGAAGCAGTAATGATCTGGCAGTTTCCTCTCCCAAAATCTCTCTGATGATTCTGATACTTCCAATTGCAACATGTAAATAATAAAATAAATCTAAAATCAGAATTGTCATAGGGCATAGAGAGAAGCCAAAATTACCAGGAGCTACAAAGGTTTAAGATGTTTTTCTCTTGTACATGGAGGTTACCAGGATTGATGGCATGGAAAGCTTGGGAATTCTTCAGCTGCTTCAGCTCAGTCAGGCATTGCAGCCTAATGTGTTGATCCTATGGTTTGCCAGTGTTGCTGTATTGGTGGAATCTTCTGGCATTTTGGGTAGGACCAGATGAAGTCTCTGCTCGTGCTCACACACTGCAGGAAGTCTTCCCAAGTGTCACATTTAACATCTTCTTTTATGCAGAGTGCCCTCAAATTCTAATCATAGGAAGCAAGACTAAATCTTTAAAAGGGTATCCATTTAAAATATGGATATAGATGTATATATATATATATATATACATATACACATATACATTGTGTTTTCTGACTCCTATGAGAACTGAGCTGTACTTAAGAACAATAAACACGTGGAACCAGAAGGTTATTGTCTTGGGGGATTTTTTTTGTGGACATCACAGGAAGAGGAAAATGTGGAAAATTATTCCGTAAGGTGACATATGGATGGTTTTTTTTGGTAAAGCCTATGAAAACAAAGGTGTGGCTATCATCTTTTTGGTGGTCAATTACACAGTACAGGTCCAAAACTCTCAAGATATAAATAGACCTAAATATTTATAGTTGCATCTGTAATGTTCATTTTAACTACACATATAAATACTTGGAGCAAGTGACATTGTGGTAGACCAAATGATGTACTTTAATGTCTTTGAAATGAATAAGCTGTGCCCTGAAAGACAGGCATCTGAAACCAGGACAAATGTACCAGGAATCATCGATTCAAAAGTGCCGATCTTAGAAAACTTTAGGGTTCACTGACCTCTATTATGTATTATATTATGCATTAACCTGTTTATGTGTCTGTGTCCAAAGAAGCCCATCACAAATATTATGCTACTATACAAATACTATGAATATGTTATGTTAATTAAATGAAAATGACGAGTTGGAAAAGAGCAGCAGCCAAAATATGACTCAAAAGGAGTCATATTTTCAACCTTCAATAAACTAGTGTGGACTGGAGGAAGAAGACATTCTGCCCAGCATTAAAGAAGCATATTGAAATAGAAAATAAAAAACCAAATCCAAGCTTATTCAAATTTCATGAATTGGAAAATATGAGGCTAACTTAACTCTCAAGTGTTTTCTGAGTAATGAATTCTTGTTTAAGTACTGAATGATCTACATGTCATCTTCATTTGGGCAGAGGAAATAAAATCTGACAGAGGTGAGTATATTTTGAAAAAAAATTGCATTATCTGTTTTCCAATGAGAAACTGAGCAAGTACAAGCATTAAGGCTAATGAAAAACAACAGTATAAAATGTTCTGGATGTGGCCAGCATGAATACTTGATCAAAAATTGTTACAATTAAGGAATCATGAAATTTTTTTGAAACTTTACACAGAATAATTTTTTTTTATTATCATAAGAAACAATGATGAATGTTTCTGCTCTGCTATTGCTAGCAATATTTGCTAATGCATATTTGAAAATACAGGTATCTCGCATATAATTCTACCAGTCTGTGAGGAGCATACTCTTGACAGAAATAAGGTATTTTGATTCACCAGAAAGAACCTAAAAATACAACAATAATGAAGTAGTGCACAATCATAAAAAATAGTGGTGGTATTTTTATATGTCCAAATAGTGAACTTCTTGGAATATATTATGTCAGTCCTCATTTATTTCATCTTGAAATACCCAAACTGTTATTACCTGGATTACATCCAGTCTTGGAACAATCCTAAAACATTATTATTGCCCAACAATGTGAAGTCAAGTGCTTATAAATAAAGCCTCTTAAGCATAGTGCAAAGAAACCCACATCCTAAGAGTTATTTCTGATGGAGTGCAGGGCATTAAAATGCTGCTAGATGATATCCCAGCTTGGGTTTAAAGAATTAATGAAGAACAAATGTTCTAAGTGACATGTAAGCATGAAATGCTCTCTGTGGGTTGACCTTCATTCTTCTGCAGTTAGTTAATGAGGATTCTCTTTGTTATCTTTCTTGCTGAAGAACCTCAGGGCCTTGTATCATTATTGAATGAACACAATGTCACCTCAGCTGGCAGAAATGTTTTGTCTTTTGTCAGGAAAAGAAGTTTCCTCATGTCAGCTGGTGAAAGCACAACACGGCAACAAGCAATTGAGACCAGACATTTCAATTCAGCTAACTTAGCCCAGTGGAGATGTTTAACCTGCTGTAACTGTTTTGATCAAAATATTCAGGCTTCATTATTCTGTGACTCTTGCATCTACTTCTCAAGTTTGTGATGCATTGTTATAAATTAATAATAAACAAAAGCATTTTATCTGGAGAACTGCTCTCAATATTCCCCTTTTAGCAGTTAATTACCATTTGTTGCAGAACAGTATGAATTTTTTGAAATGAAAGCTTAAAGAACAGCTGCTTTTTATCTGACTCAAAATGACAAGTGTATTGTTAACTATCAGTGGGTCTTGTGGGGTGGGGATCACATCTGCTCAGAAAACTGGAGCTGGAACTTTGAGCTTTTCTGGGAGCTGTATCAGATTATGCAGAGCTATGTAAGGGGTAGAATGATAATTGCAAGTTTCATACCACATGAGTGTGTTATTTTGGCACCTATGGTCCTCCTACACTACAGCAAAGCTCCCCTGGCCCCCCTCCTTCTGCCCCCCCTCAACCCCCCCAAAAAATAAAAAAAGAGTGACTTTTCTATCTCTGCTTAAAAGTGGCACAGGGTGAAAATGCACATGGGAGGGGAGGAAAGGCAGTCATTGAAAACAGTATAAGGAAAAGTTATTCATGAATTATTCATCCAGGTGTATTATATACAAGATATGGGAGCTTATCATGGCTATAGAGAAGATCTCTGTTGATGGAAGGACAAGGTGTGCAGGTAGCAATTGGTAACAAAGTTTTACAAATAAACAGGCAAATACCTTTTTTTCCATCCTTTTTGGCCAGTAAGAAAAAAACCTGACCACTGGGGAATGCTTTCCTCAGTTTCCTGTCCTGTGGAGAAACATGGAGAAAACCTTTTTTTTTTTTTTTTTTTTTTATTCTCCCCGCCCAAAAAAATACCAAACCAAACAGCAAAAACCCGCAGAGCTCTCAGAGCCCCATCCAACCTGGCCTTGAACACTTCCAGAGATCGGGCATCCATAACTTTTCTGAGCAACCTATTTGAGTGCCTCACCACCCTCACATTAAAGAATTTCTTCCTAATATCTCATTAAACCCTGTTCTTGGTCAGAGTGAAGCCATTCCCCCTTGTCCTGTCACTGCAGACCCTTGTCCCAAGTCCCTCCCCATCTCTCTTGGAGCCCCTTTAGGCACTGGAAAGCTCCACAGAACCTTCTCCAGCCTGAACAACCCCACCTGTGTCAGCCTTTCTTCATAGCAGGTGCTTCAACCCTCTGAGCATCTTCAAGGCCCTCCTGTAATGCCATCAGGCCTCTTTCCCATTCCACAAAGACATATTCAGATTTTAATAAATCACCCCAGGATCAGTCTGCTCTCTGTCAAACCTTTCTATGAGAACAATCCTAGAAAAGAAAGAAATTCAGTGATCAGGCTTTCCTTTTCCTTTGGCAAGTGAGAGACACTGGCACAAATTTTTATTCCAGTTAATATTTGTCTATTTTCTACTTAGAGATATCTTCTCTCACTCTTGGATTTTGACCGGAATTTTATTTTGCCACTTATTCTCTCAGAAGTGAGGGGGAGCTAGGATATTACAAAATAAATTGCTTGTGATAAAACAGATAGGAACAAAATGTGGTTGGAAATTTCAGATCACTCCAATCAGCTGAACCTTTGTGTGAGATAATGGTGATTATTTTATTTAAATAGGTTTGCCTACTTTAATACTGTGAAGAGCAATACTCTGTTATAGTCTGTGTCATAAGGTAATGAGCAACAGCAAAAGAGACCTGAAATGATATGATCTATTCAGAGGTTTTCTTATGTTGCACTTTGCCTTTTAGTCACTTTCCCTTTTTTTAGAAAAGGGTATTAGACACATATTATCATCAATCCCATTCGTTATTCATATATAATAGGGAAGAATGGCATTTGAGAGGTTTGTTATCCCAATATTCATCTTATCTTCAATCTCATGAACTGCATTTTTGAGCCAACAGGCACATATGTTTTGTTAAAGTCATTAAAATAATGCTGTATTAAATACTTATCTAAAGTAAGACAAGTACAACTGTGTTACCTTCTGGTTATTAGAATACATATGTCTAATATACATTAATTTTGGAGTCCCTTAGGGGACAGCCTTGTTATTAATACAGCAAAGAACAGCTGAGTGAGCATATGGTTTATTAAGACATGCTTATATTAATTACATGTGGATAGTGTTCAAAAGGGTCACTGGTCTATAACAGAGAGACCCTTTGTGATCACTACTTTGAACCTCAGAGCTCAGTAGGATTACTCTTGATCCAATCTATTTGTCTCTGGCTGGAAAAATCATTATATTTGTGTCTAGGTTGGAAATTAATGAAACACTTCAAAACTTAAGACCATGAAAACTTGAGCAATTAATGAATATGCAAAACTGAAGGAAATTTTGCAGGCATGATAAAATTGCATGGGGGAAGGTCTAGAGCTCACATATTTCTGTAATACCTTATGCAGCCATCTGACCCATAATGCAGCCTTACAAATGTACATAATAAAGCAGAATAATCTAGTAGTTGCAGGTCAGATTTAAAAATCAGTTTCAATCCTGTCTGCATGGTTTCCATCCTCATACTGCTCAACTGATTTGCTTTTTGAACATTGAAATTCCTGCTCTGTTACCTAAACCCAGTGAAAATTGATGATGATCTGTTATTCTTAAGGCTCTTTCTCATTCCAGGAGATGACACGTTCTGCACTGTCTCCTGCAGGGCATCACTGCATCTTTTCCTGGAGTGCCAGGCAGAAGACTGTGTGAGCCTGAAAATAAAAGTAACATGGATTTAAACCTGGAGAAGAAGACCCACTGTGGAACAAGCTGAGGACCACTCAGTTTTATATTTCTTCCTCTGGCTTTAACGCTTCTCTGCTCCCAGAAAAGGTGCAGTTTGGGCCCAACACCTGGAATCCCCCGTGCTGTGTCTGCTGTGCCTTATGATGAGTTATGGACTCCCTGTGACGCAGCTGGAGCAGAGCGGGGTGGGCTTGGCCTTTGCTGTCACTTGGCTCCTGAGCAGGTGCCTGGTTTGCTGCACAGAACACAACTGCAGGAAGAAAATGCACTGAGAGGAAAGACTGTTCCATTAGTGTTTCTCCTTGTCCTGTGGATATAATAAGAATGCCATGTTGGATCCTTTCCTGTGTTAGCAGAAGCTGAAAATTCAAACATAATAAGCCGGGCTCCAGAATTGTGAAAGTAAACCAGTGCAGTAAGAATAACGTTTTAGTAATATTTTCTAAACAATTCATTTTCTTTACATTTCTTGAAAACTTAAGACATACTTTTCAGTATTACTTCAAGAGCTTTAGGGTAGGATCTGTTCGTAAGTTGCATCTGCAGTCCTGCACCTGTCATGCAATTAATTAGTCTTGGGGCATTGAGGCATTAATATAAACTCAGCTGTGAGATGTGGAAGAGCAAAAGTTGGTCTAAGTGTATAAAAATAAAAACAATGTAAACACTTCTGTACTTCTGAATTTATCACTACCTTTCTTAAAATTTTCCCAGGATGTTCAGCAGCCTGTGTGGTGGGTGGTCAGGAGGGCAGTTTGTCCCAGGGTTGCCTGCTGAGAATGAGGGGGCTCTTCCTGAATGGGGATGCCATTCCTGTGACATTCCAGGATTGTTCTTGTCTTCAGGTGAGAAGGATTAGTTGGGGCTAGTTAGTTTGCCAATCTTCCGCAGAAGGTGACGGTAGCACGGGGTGGGGTGGGGTGGGGTGGGGTTTGTCTCCGCCCCATGAACCCTCTCTCTCTGGGACCTGGCACCTGCAGTGGCTCCTTGAGTCCACAGCTTGGAGCTTCCAGAACATTTTGCCACTGCTGAGTTGTAAGGAATAGCCTGGAACAATATGGTGCTGGAGCTGCTTCTGGGAAAGGAATTTCTTAGGTTCCCCTGGCTCAAAAAAAGGTAACAATGGCACCTGGATGGTCTTAGTTGATTTGTTTGTATTTGTCTTGGTCTAAAAGCTACTCTCAGGAGATGAGTCGGCATTTTCCTACGCTGTTTTGGCTTTTAATAAACTGTTTCAAGGTGTGTGCAGGAAGTATCTGCCATTTGAGATATGTGGGAAGGTGATTTCTGCACCGTGGCTGAGGTGCAGAGAGGCTGTGGGAGATGGGGAGGATCAACAGCCTTTTGGCTGCAGGTCTGGCTAACCAGGTGAGTTTTAATAATGGATTTGGTAGTGCCTGGTTTATTTGGTGAGTTACTTAAGGAGAAACAACAAAATAGAGATCTTGAGGCTGGAAAGGATGGTAGGAGCAAACCACAAAGGGGCACATGAGGCATCCATCAGGTAACTTTCCTTGACTGGGTGCTGATATCTTAGTAAAGATGAGGGATGACGGTGCAGTGTATTGACCTTGTGGTGTGGATACTCCTAACAGACTCAGAGGTGTTGTGCCTAACTCTGGCTTTGTCTAGCTCTTTAAATGACTTGCCAACATACAGCTTTTTTCTTTTTTTTATTACCCTTTAAAACAGGGGAAGCGTTTGACAGTGATATTCTGAGAGCAGTCTTTGATAGGGAACCCTTGAAGGCAGTCTCTCCCCTATCAAGAAGAGGCCTTAATAGTTCTAAACATGAATTATATGCAATTTCTTATTTCAGCATTTAGTTTTTAAACCTTTTTAGTTACTAAGCCTTGTAGCTGAGCTGAAAGAAATGAGGGGGTTTGTGGGTATTTTTTTGGTCACACAGTATACACAAAGAAGTAAATGTGAGTATAAAAACAGTAAGGCGTAAGACACTTTATTGATCTCCTAAAATATTCTTCATAGTCTTCAAGAGCAAATACAAACACCTGCTTTATTCAGTGCAAGAAAACATCTGTTGGTTTCACTGGAAGATGCAAACATATATTTATAGAGTGTTTGGTGTCTGAAATGAAATATGTTTCTCTTAAGCTTCAAAGTTCTTTTGTTATATGAGTTTTTTCTTATCTTAATTAGTAAAGACTTCTGAGTGTTTGACATCTATTAGGTGTCCAGGAAGTTGGAAAACAAAGCTCCTAAACAGTGCTGTGGTTGGTAAAAGACTGCATATTCTGACACTTTTAGACTGAAAATAGTTGAAAACTGACACAACTCCATAAAGTTTTAATACAAGAAGAGCCAAGTGTTTTACTTTAATCACAGTAGAAGAAACAGCTGAGGTATAATGTAACAGCAATAATTCCAAGCTAGAAGCCTACAAATAATCTAGCTACAAATTATATTGTCAAGAGAATCCAAATACTTTGTATTGTAGTCTAATACATATTAATTTGAGAGCCCTATAGGGGACAGTCTTGTTATTAATACACAGAGGAACAGATGCGATAGCATATGGTTTACCAACTTGTATTTATGGTAATTCTATGTAAATAGGATTTTAATAAGGTAACGTTAGTCTATAGCTTCATTTTCGTAATATATCTTTCTTCTTTAAGATGATAATGAAATCATCTAAATTGGGGTCTAGGATCATAGTACTGGGTAGTGGAAAGAGTCTATTTTATGTAAGACATAAAAGTGGGTAAAAAAATATCCCCTTTTGAGTACTGTGTCATAACTTAAACTTTCAGTGAAGAAATTGGAATTTTGAAATTGGTATTTTGAACTTCCTTTCAACCTTCTTGGAGAAAGTTGCAAAATTTTGTTAAATCCCAGACAATTTCCAGCATCACCTTAAATCTGATGTCTGTTGAACTTGCTATGCAGCTCCTCTCTTGCTGTCAATTGGGAAAGTTGTGAACACATCTTTGAGTGAGCTCAGGCCTCTCAGCAGCTTTCTCTGGGGCACAATTTTTTTTAATTATGTTCCCAGGCACTGCTTGGAGCCATTTCAGTCTGTGATGAGCTCAGAGTAAGCAATCTGTGTTCCTGCAAGCAGGTTAGGAAATAAAGTACTAATCAGCACTAGTGCTTCAGAGGGCTTTGGAAAACTTTCTGCCTGCTATTAGGAATTTCTGGTGAATCAACTTTTCAAACTACACCCGTGCAGCTCAACAGAATTGTGTCTTTGAGGTAGCACTAAAGTTCCGTTCTCTGGCCTAAAAACACCTAAATTGCATTTTCTGTAACTTCCTGTTCCTGACTGAAAAGTTGTAAATAGAGGTGAAAATTTAGTTCTCTCTCCAGTAAAGGGACATGATTGCTTTGTTCTTTCAAGAAAGGAAAAAAAACTACCTGAAACTTGTTTTACATTTCTAATACTCTGCGTTTTGGGGTGATTTGCAGGATGAGAAGTGGAAATGCAAAACTTGTTTAAGCTTAAATGTGAAAATGCAGTTTATAAAGGAGTCTAACAAAACTTTGCTATGCTTCTATGTCAGAAATACCTTGTTAATATTTGATTTTATTTCCCCTCCAAATTTAGGGAGGCTGTTTAGAATAGCCTGTGTATCAGAGTTGTGTGGTTATGTTTTGAGTAAAGGATGCCAGCAGTAGGATTTTGCATTGTAATTGTTTGAAAAATGCTGATGGAAGTAATAATTCACTGTCAATGCCACAAAAATTTAGGGTGCTCTGCTCCTTTCTGTTCCTCAAGTCTTGAGTGTGATCTGGGACCCAAAAACTAACTCCCCACAAGGTTCAAGTTCTGTTTTGGGCTATTAGAGTCACTTCTACACTGCAATTGCTGAGCTTCTGACCATCACTCAGGGCTTTAAGTACAGAGAGATGCCACAGAACTGTCAGTGACTGGGGTGGTGCTGTGGCATCTGATGGCTGGATGTGCAGCTGCCTCAGCTGGTATCTGCATTCCTCACTTCATGCTGGTTGCTTCCCAGCTCAGTAAATGCTTCCCTGGGACAGTTCTTGCCATCATCCTGGAGGACTTGTGTTTTGCCCTCAAGTTTCCACTGACTGCCCAAGGGCTTTGAAATGGTCTGCCCAGCAGTTTGTGGTACCTTCCACGTGTCTGCACTGCCGCTGATCACAGAGGTGGTGGGCTTGCTGACAGCTGAACTGGTTTGTCTGATTGTCTTACTTAATGGGAAACAGATTGCCATGCTGTGATTGTAAAAGGAAGGACACAAAGCCAAATTCTGTTCAATAATCTATTCCATTATCTACGTGCCATCTAATAATGCACATGTTGTGACAGGTAATTCTTTCTTGCAAAACTCTGCTTCAAAGGCCTTACAAAGAGGAGCAATAATGCACAGAAATCACAGAATGGGTAAGGCTGGAAGGCACCAAAGTGGGTCATCTGGTCCATCCTGCCTGTTCAGCCTCTTTAAGAACATTTGGAAATAGTAAATACACGTTTAGGCAACGTTATGGAAACAGCACTTAAGAGAGGAGATAATGAAAACGTTTTTATTTTTGGTTCCCTAGACAGATAAGCAAATACCCTGACACAGAGTGAAAACTAAACACAACAATTGAAAACATTTGTGAGTGTTGTATTCCTTTGTCTATATTTATAATAAACCATGTTTAAAGTGGTCAGCAAGCAATATTTCCTCTCTCCCCATGAGATGCATCTCTTCTCATAGTAAGAAACACTGGAGATTCATAATACATCCAAAGTGAAAGGACAGTTTGTGTCATCAGCAACAGAGGGATATCGGATCATACATCTTTACCTGACAAGAGGTGGCAATTTAATCTGACAAGTTTGCTGCCAATGAGGACAGCTTTTGGAGTTCAGCTGCCTCGGTAAAGATTTGACATGTCACTGAGGGATGTTGTGCATGAGCTTGACAATAAACTGGAACTTGCTAATGCAGTTTAGGGTTGCTGTGAAAATTTATTAGAAACCAGAGTCTGTAAAATTACTCCAGAAATGTTTTTCTTTCCTTGCTGAATATATGTGATATTTAATGCATAGCACATGTTTAAAAGCTTGTTTCCTGGTCATGTAAAACAAATCTATTGTAATGCACGTGAAATGGCAAGGAATTCTATTAGAGGCATGTGAGAATAAGCAGAATGAGAGAGCAGAGCTGCCTTCTGGAAGCAGAGAAGCCTGTCTAAACTGGAGGTTTGATTGCTGAATGGATCTGGCCTGCTTTGAAATTTTATTCATGTGCCTGGAGAGGGACTTACATGGGCTGTGGATTTTAGGTGCATCCAAACCCCACGTGATGACTGA
Organism: Empidonax traillii; assembly: GCF_003031625.1. NCBI lineage: Eukaryota > Metazoa > Chordata > Aves > Passeriformes > Tyrannidae > Empidonax > Empidonax traillii. The sequence continues at coordinate 4,134,962 of NW_020955215.1, forward strand.
GGAGCTCGTGCAGTTGGACTCCAGGCTCATGTGGGTGCCAGAGCAAAGCTTGCAGGCGCTTTTTCAGCCAAGACTCCTTTTCCAAATGCCCTTTTAAGTCTGGCTACTATCTGAACATAAAGCACAAAAAGTTTTGCATTTGTTTCACAAAAATAACTAATTCATTTCAATATGAAGTGAAAGGAAATTACTTGATATGCAGCTAATGTTTTAAGTTTGATCTGGGGATTTTTAAGGTGTTTGAGATAGGGCATTCAGAATCCCAAATGGTGAAGCAGAGCTCATAGCAGTTCATCACTCTGGGATGTGTTGACAAATGCCACCTGGAAGGATACTAGTTATGAACTCACACAATTTGTGAATAAACTTCAGAATGAGAGAAGTGTGTGCATAAAAAAAGGCTGTGAAAGCATTGAAGGATCTGCCAGAGTGCATTTTCAATCATGGAGCCTTTTTGAATCGTTTTCTTGTTAGCTTTTGATAGCCCTTGGAGAAAGGCATGTTTAATACTCCTATCTTTCCTAATGTGGATGTCTCTGTAATTTCTAACTAGGCAGTCATCTTGAGATTTCATGTCAACAGAGAACAGGAGCGTTGCTTGAAAATTTCATTGATTGCTGATGAAAGATGAATCATCATACTCTTGCTGCACACTGCGTGACTTCAACTGAGGTGGATGTCTGGGACCAGCTGTCTGTAATAGTGTTTGGATAGACTTTTATAGTTGTCAATATCAAGGTGGGTTATGATACCCAACTCCTGACTGTTCTTTCTAATGGCTACCTTTAGTCAAAAGGGGAGTAAATTAAATGACAGTCTCTTCCAGTGTAGATATAAATTGGTACATATCAAGGCTGGGAAAGTCTGAGAAGGGTGAAAAGCTGGTTTGGTTTGTCCTGGTTTGTTTCTTTTATATTCTGTTAGTACAGAGAGAATGTATTGATCTCACCAGCTAATGAAAAGCTTAAACCCTAAAAAAAAAAATCTCCAGAGTGTCTTTCCAATGACTTTCAAATACATTACAACTAATTAGGAAACTGAGGTCAGTGTGGGTGTCACTGGTCGCCAGAGCCAGTCAGATTGTAAGAGGGAGCTGTACTGAGGGTGGACTCACACTTCCCACCTGGCTTTGCGTTTTCTGAAGGCTCTCTGTAGCTGCAGTTGCTCAGTAATTACACACTTTGGCTCTCCTTTTGGCATATTTCCGGCATGTGGAGACATAAGCATCCTAATCATATTTTAATTAAGAGTGCTTCATGGACTTCGACAGCGTGCCTTGGCAGCTGGGATCTTGCTGGGGAAAGAGGCTTGAAAGAAGGGAACCCAGTTGTGTAGAGTAGTATTTGCAAGGAGAAACTCTGCTAATAAAATTCCTTGGACACCAACTAGTATTTTGTAACTGATAATAAAAGGTTGATGGTCACTTTGGGAACCTGGGTTGTACTTAATTTTATGACATTAGGCCCGATTACATTGTTTTTATTTTTCTCCTAACTATTGAGACAGCTGCTGTCGTGCTGTCACATCTTGGCCATTGAACTGCAGAGAGTGATCCCTGTTCAAAGACAAGTCCTACTGGGGGTAGTGGTGGTGGTGAAATTTTGGTAATGAACAGAATATCCTGCTTTCTTTGTAGTGTAACTGTTAGAACATAACTATAAGAGATCAGAAATTAAATTAGTAAAATCCAGGTAACTTTTCTTTTGTTCAAACAAATACTGTAATAATACATTTACTACAAAAGGTGGTGTCACAGACTTCAGGATTTTGCTGAGAAGTCAGAACCATAATTCTTTAGTAATTATTTTGTGGCAGGCAGGTAGGGTGTGTGCTATCTACCAGAAAGTCGTGGCCTTCTTGGACAGGTCTTACTGTCATGTTTATTGTGTCTGTCTCGTCTCTGCGTCTGTCAGAGCTCCCTCCACAGCTGCACCAGTGCTGAGCCTGCAGCAACCCCCTAGCCTCGAGCAGTGTCTCTGCTAGAGGGGCTGGTGAGCTGCAGTGTGCAGGAGCAGGTTATCCACAGTCACTCTGGGAAGTGCATTGCTCAAGCTGTCTTATCCACCTTTGTGCTCTTTATTTGTTTCTCTCCCCTGCTGCTCCAGGGGGATCAGCTGCATGTTGCCAATTAGGCTCATCAGCATTGTCAATAACAGATGTGGAGCTCCTGGTAATCCCCCGCCCTTGTTAGTGGACTGCAAGGGCTTCTGGCTGTTTGTGATGAGATTTAACCCTTATCCCCCTACAGGGAGCCAAGTCACTCTGTAAAAGACCAAGAATCATTTTTTTTCTGTTCTGTGTTTTAAGGGTTCTTTTACCACTGTCTTAGTCCCAGTCGGTTTGATTAGACTCTGGTTTTAGCTGTGGGTTCCAGCTTGCAGGAAAACATAATTAATTTCATCGCAAATCAATGTGAAAATGATATTTGAAGAACTCTGCTTCCAGCTAAAGGTAATTGCACAAAGTTTCGTTATCTGTCAAGCAGATTATTTGGACATGTCTTGAAATGCAAGCTGCGAGCAAAGCTTTCCAGTTACCAGCCAGCATCCCATTACAGGAAAAACCTGGAAACGTGTTTATTAGACAGGATGCTCAAAGACTTCAGCCTTTGCACACTTACTGTCACTTCTGCTGAGGGCAGCCCCTCAATGCATGTTCTTTATTTATTCCAAGATGAGGCAACTTCAGTGCTTGTGCTGCAGTGACTTTGTTCCTCCCAGGGGAGTGATTCAGTTTAGGGAGAATGTAACACTTGGAGACTTTTGCAAACAAGTAGAAATCAAAGCAGTCTAGACTGTAAATTTGTTCCTGTGAAAATCTGTCTTGCAGGGTATACCTTTCTTGAGAGGGAAGGACACTCTTGGCTATCTTACTAATTGGGGGGTAGTTGGTCTAAACATGCTTTGGAGCCTGTAGGTGAATAAGGAATCTACAGATTTGTTCTCTGGCCATTAAATTAGAGTGGGTGAGGGTCTGGGCACAGTGCTTGCATTTTCTCTTCAAGCTCAAGAATAAAATTGGAGGCCTGCCACAATATTGAGTCAAAATTACTGCCTAATTACTAGTAGTGTTAAGTTAAATATTTAGCGTCTGAAGTTACTCTCTCATAAGGAACCTCTACAGAATGAGACATTTATGTACATGATGCTATGGACCCTTGAAACTATAAAACAAACATGTAAACAAAGTCTCAACTGAGTGTTTTATGAGCCATTTGCTGCTCTGAGCAGCAGCCAGTGACAGGATAATGCTACCCAGCCTCTACCTTTAGGTGCCGGTGGCAATAAGCCAAGAACATGGAAAAACATAGCACAGAATTGGAATTAAATTTCACAAGGTATCCTAATCTTTACTATTTATTTATTTTTAATTTGGCAAAGAGTCTAGGAGAACCTCAGGCACAATTTCTGTCAGGAACACAAACTGTAAAGGGGTAGAAAAATACATACTGATCTGAAATGAGCTGAGAGTATTTGACTCATCTGAATTGCTGCATTGAATGGTAGTGTTCACCAGTAACATTCTTGATGCAATGAACTATTGAGATTTTATGTCTGTTTTGGGCTACCTTAAAATCTGAACTCAGACTAAACCAAAGCACTTTGCTGGTGCGTTTGTTTTTTCATTGATCAGTGCACTAATTTTTTCAAAGCTTAATAGAACACCCTAAGCTTTTGTTCCACTTAGAAACTTTAGTAGAAATTTAAATACCAATAACAGATTTGCCTCACAACACCATGTCTGATGGATTATTGATTAATAACAAGGTTTTAATCCTCTGGATATTGAGTAAATTATGAAGCTATTACGTTGATATCACTGCATTTCATCTCATTTGTCATTAGCAAGTTACAAATTATTTAACTTTGCTGCTTTGTCAGCACAACTTTGTTGAAATTAGATTTGCAGAAATTAGCATGTATAACAAAACTTTGAAGTGAGTTATGAATCTCTTAAATTGAGTTATCAGTTGGCAAGTGCTTAGGAGTTCATACTAGAATTCTAGTTGAGAGGAAACTTTAGGTTTTTTAGAAGGTAACATGTAAGTGTCAGATCTTAAAAAGGAGTTTAACATAATATTCTGTACAAGGATGAGTTAATTCTCAATGATAATTTTCCTGTGTATTTTGCTGAGCCCGTTTGGACCTTGATGGGAAAAGAAAAATGTACACTGGGGTGAATGTGCAGGTCTATTTATGTCACCCTGTAGATGGGCAGAACAGAGGGGTTTCTGAAGGATATTAAGTTAAAACAAAAGAAGTGCCAACTGCATGTGGGTTGTGCAGATAGAGCTGCCATACTCAAAAATCACATACCCTTACTTAAATGAGGATTAAATCACAATTGTTGCATAGCCCTGTGTGTTGATTTGTACTTTCTTTGTATGTTTGAAAAGTGGATTTTCATTTACTGCTGCTACCAATTCCTGAGTTGATATCTTCGTGTTTCCCATGGCAACAGATTTCTCTGTGACTGAGCAAGTATCATTTTCTTGCCTTGGGTCTTAGCACTATGTTAGCTAAGGTATGAATACAGAGCCTCAAACAAAGGGCTAGGAAAATGCAGTTTTCAAGGAATTCTTTCTTTGAACCTTAACTGTTGGAGTTTTTTAAAGAAAAAAAAATAAATTGGTATATGATTACTTGTCCCTATAGTGCATGTAAATACTGCAAGGTTTGATAACAAGAGTAAGCAAAATGGCTTTAATGCTTGGGATCAGAACTCTTGTGGAAAGTTAAGGGAATAGCTCAACTTGGTGGCTTGTTTATTGCTTTTATGCTTGACTTGGGATCACTATCACTCAGGAGAGATGGTGTGAAGCTAATTACACAAAATACAGCACCATTCTTCTGTCTTTCTAGAAATATCTAATTTTACTTTGACTTTTGTAGGTGGTTTCTGTGGAAAGGCCACTCTTTGCCTGATAAGTCCTGTTATTGTAAGTTTAATCATGTACCTTGCTGCTGTCCTGACAGAAGCATTTTTTTAATCCCCAGGAATTACTTTCACAAAATGTGAGATAGATCCAAAAGAGCAAAATATTTTCTTCCAGGAGACATGATGTTGACAGAAAGGTGTTGTAGGGAGTTCATCTTTACTTTTCCTGGTTTGTTTTGTTATGTTTAATAACTCCCCCAGGCAACAAGAATTAAAGTTGCATCGCTGCAACTTGAAGTATTCACACTAAAAGGTGTAAATAAAGCTGAAACAACTGTCTCACAAATAGCAAGTCAGAAACCATAAAGCACAAGTGCAGCACTTTACTGCCATGGATTTCTGCCTTGATGAAAACTTTAATACTTTTGATAGGAATTTCTTATTGCTGCCACCATTTGAGTTCTGAAACTTTAGATTATTGTGGATAATTTGACTGTGCTGTAGACACCTACTTGAGTCAAGTTCTGATTCACTTCCTGTAAGTGGCATGATTTGCCAAGCTGGTCTTCCTTCAAAAAGCCATAGGTGCAGGTTCTTCTCTGGTAATGTGTTCAGTGAAAAGGAAATAGTTTTAAAAAATAAAATGATAATAACGATAAACCAAAAAGCGATCAAGCAAGACCCCTTGATGCAAATTTTATTCTTACCAGAAAAAAGATTAGTAGCTCTACCAAAGAGCCAGAAGCAGATAATGATGAAATCACGAGGGAGTGTATTGTATGACACTGTTGCAGTTATAGCACAGCCAGTTTTGTAGTTTTGCAGCCCTGAGTGTTGCAAGGGCTTTGCACCTCGACCATCCAGGCACTTGATTTTTATCTCGTAATATCCTCTACCAATCTTAACCCAGCAAATGTATGTTGCTAAAAACAGAGTTGTAGCAGAGCTTCATTCTGAAAATGTGAACTTGCTCTTATATTTGTGTCATACTCTGCCTTTATTCTGTCACTTGTAATGTAGAGATTGGAAATCAATGAGTTTGACTCTACTTGTTTAAGTGCCAGGATATTTTCCCACTTTTCAAGTGAATGTGCTGTAGCTCTGTGATAAGTAACATCAAAGCACATTTTGTTAATTTATTACTTTCCACAAGGTTTAATGTTTGCTGCTCTGCAGCTGTATTTCTTGAGCCTGTCTTACCTATAACTTTTGATACATGATAAATAGGAACATATAATTTCAGTAAATTAGTTAGTTGTTAGGATGAATATTGTTTGAATAACTGGTGTATCATTAAAAATGAAGCAGCTGTAGAAAACCTGGTAGGAGAGTAGTGGTGAACTGGAAGTGTAAAATGGGAAACCTAACCTTAAAAATATTTATAAAAATCCATACCTGCTGGTTCAAATGGACAATACTCACCAAGTGCTGGTTTTTGCATGCACGATGTGGGAGGTCATGCAACATGGATAGGATGAATCTTTAAAGTGGCCTGAAATATTATGTTTTTGTCCAAAAGTTAGTTAATGTATTAGATTTTTGTCGTTGTTGATTAAATGGTGGTTCACAAAAAGACACACGAAGTCCCCAGACAAGCCCACGGGAAAGCATAACATTTGTCAGGCACACTGCTGGTGTTTTAAGGATGATATTATTGCAAATGGAACTAGCAATGGTTGAATTAGCACTGAGCAACTCTTGCTGTTGCAAGGCATTTATTCTTCAACAGGATGCAAAAAAATGGAAGGGCATCTCTTCATACAGTAATTATTTATAGTATATATTAAAAGCTATTTATTAAGACTAAAACTTGGATACAGCACAAAAGCTCTCATCTACTTTATTTTTAGATAATATTGTATGATTGATAAAGCATGATATTGATAATTCATCACAATAAGAAAAAAAGATTAAAATCTTTGTTTAATGGGATTGTTTTTCACCGTGTATTGAATTATGAGAACCCAATATCATAAATCTTTGTTAGAGGGGGAGGATATTTCCTTTGCAGGTCTGCTGATCAGATTTCTGCAAAAGTGTTGACACGTTAGAAAATGGTTAAAAGAATTGAAGTACAAAATACTTGCTTTCAAAATTGTGTAATTGGACCCGGCTTGCTTTGACTGCCAGCAAACTCCTGCAGAACTATAACCGTGAGTGTGGAATCTGGTTTTAAAAATGTGTAATTGCAAGGAGAGGACTTCTTCCAAAGCACCAATGGAAAACTTGTCCATTCCCAAGGACTTTTACCAGCCATCCTCTGGGGTCTGGAATAGTTAAGCCATTTGACTATTAAAGTTTTGCTTATGTGAAAGGTTTTGGGCAAACTGGAACACTTTCCTTCCAGGTTTGAAGATGGAGCCCAATATTACAGCCTCCAAACTGGGCAGCAGATGCTGCGTGTCTTTTATTACTCCTGTGTTTGGGAGCTTAAGGGCAAAAGTAGGAAAGACCTTGGAGGTTTTTTGGTTTTATTAGCCTGTAATTTAAGAAATGCACATCTAAGTATGTCCAACTATTTACACAAACCATTTCCATTATTTTATACAGATTTGCACACGCCTTTTTTTTGCCTCTTAAATCCGGAGCACTTCTTTATCAAACAGCAGCAAACTTTATAGTGTTTTGCACCAGTCATTTTAGTGTTACCATAAAACCTGCTTTCCCCTTGCACCTATAAAACTCATAATTTGCTGCAAGCTCAGTGGAGCCGTTTGTAATATTATTTTAGGTTTAGTCTTTATCATGAGCCCAATGGAAAGATTTACTCAAGAAAATGAGACTATAGGTTGAATGGGAATTTTTGAGAGTTTGCTACAGGGACACAAGTTTTTGCTGTTGAATATATTTCTACTTGATACTGTGTTTCCAAGTAATCAGATTTTAAGAATAATTAAGTTTATTAGTCAATCATCAGAGTAGCATTTTGAAGAAGAAATTACATTAATTAACATGCAACTTAATCCTCTGTGACTTTGTTTATATAAAGCAGTATGATTTATAAAGAAGTATTCATGAGGAATGCTCTTTGAGGTGACTGAGAAATGTGGATATACAAAATGCTCAGGCCTGGATGATGTATCTTTACATTCATTTCAAAGTAAAAAACTTTGATGGAGCAATTAGAAATAAACTGAATGGTTCTGTTATACCTGGCAAACTGAAATTAATTTAGTGCATTAGTTCATTATAGCTTAAGCTTCACATTTAAATATCAAAAATGTAGTTGTTGTATTTGCAGATTAGCTCTATGTTTTTCTGCTTACTCTGATACGTGGGCATCTGTCATTGCTAATCTTAGGGAAATGTAATCAGAGAGCTTTATTTCTTTTATTTACAGCATTTGCAGCTTTTCCCCTATGGTGACAAAAGCCTTATGTTTTTTGCCAAGTTTTTTACCTCTGGATCTCAAAACTATATTGATGATCTACCCTTGAACTGTAGCTCTGCAGTGAGTTTCAATGGCAAAAAGTTCTTTACTGTAAATGAGTAAACCAACTTTGTGTTTTGACACTTATGAAATGGGGGAGGGGAAGGGAAAGCACAACTTGTTCAGATAAAATGTGACAACTCCACTTTAAGTATTGGTTTTGAATAGATTGAGGAACCTAAAGCTCAACGCTGCACCAAAAGCTGTCCCCTACTGCATGTTGATTGCAAGAATGCAGTTCTGGAAGTGAGCTCTGGGGGCTCAGGCAGAGGCAGTGCTCATCTGGGGTCTGCTCAGTGCTGCAATCTGCATCTGGGCTGTGGCCTTTTTGTAATGTGCTCTTGAACTCTGTCTTTTACTTACCCTTGAACCCATCCAAAGGCTACTTTTCAGCTTTGCTGCTTGCACATCACCCTTAACTCTGCTTCCACGTCCTTGGATTTCATATTTGTTATCAGAGCACTTTTTTCCTCTGCTGTAATCTGGTTAAACTTGGGGCTCCATGAAATCTATAACTGTTTGTGGAAATTGACAAGGGGAATTGACTTTTTTTGCCTTTTTTTTTCTGGCATCATGTAAGATAATGCTTGCCTTTGTTGCTGTAGGACACAGGACCAGTCTGTCCTGCACCGGAGGGTGCCTGTGGCACCAGGCTGAGCTGGGCTGTGCCTGGGCAGGCTGGGACACAAGCAGTCTGCACACCAGGATGCCAGCACAGCTGTCCTGCTCCAGTCTCAGGCTGTGCAGCCTGTGGACTCAGAGCAGTGGCTGTGGCAAGGGCAGGTGTCCGGCTCTGTGAGCAGACGCTCCTGCATCTGGGTGCTGTTTGTCACTATAATGACTTGGCTTCTTACCATCTCATCTCTGAATTCCCTTAATGTGCTTGTAACCACCAGTCCCCATATTGTGGCCACAGATTTGATTTATGGGTTCCTGTCTTGCTGACCACTCTGCTGGAGCTTCTGGTGGTGTGCTGCTAAAGCATATGGGATGTTTGATGTGGCTTTAAAGCACCTGAGCAGTCTCAACGTTGTGGTGCCCAGATTGGGTCTTTTGCCTCAGTGAATAAGATCCTCTGCCCTCAACACATCCTTATCCATTCCTACCTTGGGTCACATAGACAAAACTAATACTGACAGTCAGAAAAGAACTTTATAGTTCCCGAGAGCTGTTGGCAAAGACCAGTAGCTGCACATGAAGTTTGCTTCATTTGTTAACAAATGAGTGAAAATCAGCAAGAAGATAAGACTTCAGGTAGTTATTTACTCAGCTCTGCAGCATAAGTATCTGACATATTATTTGAATGCTTTTCTCCTGACCTTCATCCAAAGCACCTCCTCTTAGAGGGGATTTCTGTCTGATTGCCTGAGGATGCAGGATGGTTACATTGACATAACAAAACCTGGCCTCAAATATTTGTAAAAGTTTATTTTATTAATTACTCCTTGAATAATAGTTTTTACTCCAGCTGGTGTAGATCTAAGCTACTTCTAAATGCAGCTTACACTTTTTTGAAGCCGAAAAGAATGGACATACAAATATGAACGTTTGTCAGGGAATTTAAATTTGTAACCAGGTTTTCACTTGCCAGTTTCCTAACCTGGGTTTTCCTTAGTGATATCCCCGGGAGAAAAGGCTGCATACTAAGGATGACTGTTCTATACTGAGTTCCTCCAAACACTGTTAACAAAACTGCTGCTAGCAATATGTTGGAAAGTGCTGGTGCTGTTGAGGCCAGCTGAGGACAGAGCTCCCCAGGCAGCCCTGCAGGGCTGTACAGGTGAGAGCAGTCGGTGTCAGCTCGGGCTGATGCTGTGCTGGCAGAGAAAAAGGGACTGGGACATCTCTGGGCAGACTCTGTTCTTCTCCATCATTTTTTTTTTTTTTCAAAGAGAGTTTTTCTTCCTGCAGAGATCATGGTTACTGAGAAAAAAACTTCCCCAAATGGTGATACTTCCATCACGACCAAGCCACACAAAATATTGAACCACACAGCTTCCAATTGGCTCACATGAGAGGTGGGATGTGCTGCAGCATGTCTTTTTCCATATTCACCTTTTCAGTTTTTACTGCTTGTTTCTGAAATTTCAGCAAAATTCAAGTCCAATTTTCAACCGAAAAAAAAATCTAATTCAGATCTGAATCTGAATTTAGTTTGTTCCCTCCTCTCTAGTTGTTGCTGCACTGTTTTGTAAAAATTGCTTATTGCTAAGTGCAGTGCAAGCAGGAACAATCTAATTTCTTACTGAAATGGTTTAGAGTTGCATTTTTTTCCTGTGGAAAAAGTGCTCCAGCTGACATAGCAGTATTAAGGACCAAAATGGAATAGTGCATTCATGGATCAATGAGCTAAGTGGAGAAGATCATGAGGAAACTAATTTATGGAATGTAGCAGATACATTACCATGGCTGCACCCTACGTGTGTTGTCCTTGGTTATCCTGAACGTGTCAGCCTGTGCAATGCAGTGGGTGTGCAAGTGTGCATTTGTCAATACTGTGCACAAATATGGTATGACTTGGTTTGCTTCATAAAGATCTCTTTGCAGGGAAGAAAATTCTCCAAATATTTTTGAAGGGTCTGTCCAATGACAAAGAATGACAAAATCACCTTTTTATAGTACTGATAGAGGTGAGTCATAGGGTTGATTGTTGACAAAAGAATGGTAGCTTAGACTTGCTGCAGTAAATTAGTTTATCATTTGTGGAAATGCCATTCAGAGGCACCTGAAGAATGCAGGGACCTTGAAGAGACTCTTTCCTCAGTGACAACTGCAGGTATTTTCAGGAGAAAGTTAGCTTTACTGTGGAGAGCTGTAAAACTGCCACAGGGCATAAACAATGTTTGAAATGCATTCAAACACACTGGTCATGAATTATAAATGTCGTTGTGACCCTTCCTCAGCAAACTGGCCACTGGGGTTAACTGCCATCTAGTCGGGGTCTATGACCCAATGGAAATGGGCACGTTGGCTTCTTTTGTGGCTCTGCAGCCCTGGAGGAGCTACCAACAGCACAAGAAAATAATTGAAGGCAGGGAGAGTTGCAGAAAAGAAAGAGGAAAGAGATCAACTTTCTAACATCCTTTGTTATTGCATTAGTCCATTAAGGGAGGAAAAAAAAAATCACTCCTATAAATAAAATTAACCCCCCCCAGTTTAACCTGTGAACAAAGAAACTGCCATCATTGCTCCCCCCCCCCGCCGTTATAGCTCTTGATTCATACGGTGTTAATGTCTTTAATGCTTTGTAAATTAATTATGGCAAAGCAAACTGTAAAGCTTGTGCCTTTTTGTAAAAAAAAAAAAAAAAAGTAAATGTGCCTTCAATGTTATTTCTGTGATTTTGTGCACAACCAAGAGCCTTTTTCAGGAGAATACAAGTTGAAATAGAAACCATAATGTAAACAACATAATGTAGGTTGATAGAAAAGAAGAAAGGCATGTATGTCTGTCTGTGATTATATGTGATAAATCCCCAAAGAAATGAGGGTATAATACAGAACTGAGGGTACGATATAGTGAGCCTCAGGGGAGTTGCTTTCTGTGTGCTTTTACTCCCTAAAGCAGTGATGTTTTCCATGCCTTTCCTGTTCTGAGCTTTATCTAAAAGTTGCTTTTGCTAAAACAACTAAAGGTTTCTTTTAAAGTCATCAGTTTTGCTAACATTTACAGCACATAAAGCCCAAATGCAGCTGGGCTGTGCAAATAAGTTGAAAATAGAAACATTTCTGAGAGTGAATGGGATTTTAAGATTGCCTGGTAAAGCCATCAGTGGCTGCTGTTGCTATAAATATAACACACCTCTGGTGGTGCTTGCTGCATAGATCTGAAAATGAGGTGAGCTCTGCTGTACCCCAGCAGAAAGCTGGAGCTGGAGTGTTCCACAGGTTATACCTGGTAACTAAAGGGTGATTTTTTTTTTTTTCTTTTAATCCTGCAATGTTTGTTCTCAAACCAACCTAACTGTCCTGGACAAATGATTTTACGGTTTTGGAGGATGTGCTGAGAAGCCAAAGCACCTGTAAAGGAATCCCTGTGTTCTGGTTTTTAGATTTGCTCTGCCTTTGGGAGAGATGTCCTTTTTGGAAAGTTACCTTGAAGTTCCCCTTTACTCAAGCCAGATTAAGGTAAAATGCAAATACAGGATTTGTTTTCATAATACCCAGAATACACAGCACAGTTGCAAGTGTTTATATAGAAGATGTAGATGAAGGAATAAATAGGGTGATGGAGAGGTAAATCTGAAAGTTCTGTCTTTTGTGTATCTGTTTGATTTGCTGCAGCTGCTTTCCTGAGGGATCGTTTCTGTGTGTATCTGCTATCTCAGGGAGCATTTACCAGAAAGTGACCTCTTGAATGCTTTGGATTACTTGTCATGGTTTTCATTTCAGTACAGTAATTTTTTAGGATGCATATGTGACAAATGGTAAAGGTGACTTGGAAGTAGCTGGTTGGTAATAAATTACTACTTCACCCTGCTTGTGCTGAATTGAATGTAAAACCACTTAATGTTGTCTGATGTATCTGTACCAATCTGTGTGAAAATCTTGTATTTACAATTTTAAATTGCACATTGTGGGCGAGAAGAATCATTAAACTTGCTCAGTAGTTTCCTGTTCCTGGATAGATCAGCCCATGCCCTTCTAATCCCCACCAAAGACAGAGGAATTTCCTGATCATTCAACAAATCTGTGTTTAGTTGGCAGCTGAAGAATTCTGTGGGGTTTTGTTTGATATTAATTCAAATTCCAAAATTCACTATTTTCTGTCTGCAATAAGTGCACCTGAGTCACACAGTGACTATGGACCTCAGGCAGTGTGATGTGAGCTGACCCTTCAGCATCCCCCTGGCCATCAGCAGCAGTTTGTCAGCTGAGGTCTAACTGGGGCTCTTGTCACTGGGGTTGTCCCCAGAGGCACATTTTGCCCCATACAGGGAGTGTACAAGTTAAATCTGAGGAACAAAATAAGCAAGTTGGTGTTGGATGCACTAAGGAATGTTCTCTTTGCAGTGCTCTCATTGGAGTGCAGCACTGATGGCAGATGGGAGGTAGATGAGTTATTGTCAGATGATTTTTTTCAGTTAATGATGGTGGAGTGCTTTGAGGAGATAAAGTGCTATATCACTGTTAAGTATTATTATTATTCAGTTCCCAAAAGATTACAGAGTAGATAAGGTTTTTATGGTATCTTTCCCTTGTTTTTTTTCCCTTTTCTGGTGTGGTTGAAAGCAGAATGTGAACAGGGCTCTCTAGCTGTGGCAGTTTAAATGTGTGTGATTTAAAAAAAGATTAGATGTGATGTTTCTAACTATCTCATTCAAACTCATTCCAAAACACTTCATCTTCTGAGTGAAACAGTTCTACTGCCTGAAAATTAATCCAAAACAAGATTCTGTGCTAGCTGTGAAGTGCTGGATTGAGCTAATTCATTTGTTGGGTCCAATCCATCCATACAAATGCCTGTAATACAGATCCTGCTTCTCGTGTCATTGCCTTCTTGAGACTATGCAAGCCTTGCACTGTTTTATCATCTTTAATAAAAATTGAGCCAGGGCTAAGCATTCTGCACTGCTTTCTGAAGCCAGAAGGAAGACAAGGAGAACAATAAAGCTGTAGAGGCTAGATTATTTATGAATTTTGACACCTGAAAGTCTCTTTTTTTTTTCCCCCCAAAAAACCAATAACAAGGATGAAATTGTGCTCTTCTGTAATTCTGCCCATAGCAGGTGTCACATTATACTGCATCTCTCATCAATATGTGTTAACTTTAACCTTGTATTATGACCTTCTTTCCAAGTCCCATGGCTTTTAGAGAGAGAGAGCCAAGCCCAGATAGATTTGGCTTCTTTATTCCCTTTCTGCAATGCTTTACAGATAGCAATGCATGTTCATCTATTTTGCCTCTTAAGTTTGAAGCAATGTAGCTAAAATAAATTTTCAGTGAGAATTGTTGCAGAATTTAGCCAAGAGAAACAGTTGTTTTGACTCTGAGGGAGACTTTGATTCATGATTTTGAGTCAGTGCATGCAGTACACCAAGGATCTTGTATTTAGACACTGAGTATAAGCCAACTTAATCTTAAATGTGCTGCCATTTTTTGTGAAAAAATTGGTGATGTCCAGCTTCTTACTGTGTAGTTTGCTGCTGGTTGGAGTGTGCTTGAAAAATACTGCTTTTCAACATATGTGGTTAAAGTTCTGATAAAGTTTTAATAGTTGACAAAAACATGTCAATTTTCGTGAAATTTTATTTTGGAGAGAGGGAAATGTTTCAGTGAGGTGAAACAGTAAAACACCATTTTTGCTATTTTTGTTGTTGCTGTTCTGTTGGAGACTGAAAGTTTTAAATTCTGTGACTTACCATATTGAAATTTTAAATGTTAAAAATTCACAGTGAGGGAAAAATTCCCTTGACATATTCCTTCCCAGAAAATAACGATATCTTAATGATCTAGATTTGTCTTCTGCACAGCTGTTCTTTTAAAATGAGAACTTGTTACTGTCCTATGAAAAACAAAAAGGAGATTTCACTTTGAAAAAAATGTATCTGTTATCCTCAGTGACAGTTATGATTTCTGCCTTAAACTGACTACAGTTGTATATGTAGGGAGGACTCTTCTCTCAGGTACCCACTGTCAGGACAAAAGGCAATTTTATATTTAAATACAAAAAATTCTATGTAAGCCTAGGAGAGGTCTCTTCTACTGTCAGGGTGATGGACCGTGGGTAGAGGCAGTTGGGAGAGTTTTTGGGGATGTTCAGAATCAACAGGACCCCACCATGAGTGTCCTGTCACAGCTGTCCCTGCTCTGAGATTGGGGTGGAGCTCCATTATATGGAATATATCCCAATATATATGTATATATTACATATAATTCATGGCTACATAGTCAATTCTTCTGAGTTGTTTTTTTTTTTATTTAAAATATGACACTTGACAGTGTAAAAAGGAGTTGAAAGAGGGAGACTGTTACACTTACATTGTTTTGGGTTTGGCCTTGGCTTGTTGTGGATCTTGCTCCACTTCTCATTTTCACACTCTTAAACATCGTTGTTAGTTGTGCTGTTGAACTTAATTGAATGTAAGTCTTATAAAAATAATCTTTTTAGTGCCTAGACTGAAGGATGTGAGTGGATGAAAAGATGACTAAAGATTTAGATCTGGAATAGCCCTAAATCCACTAGGCAATGCAGTGGTCAGGTCTGAAGAGGTGGGAAATGAGTACAGTTTGAGGCAAAACTTTCTTGGAAGATGTTGGACTATTACTTTTCAAAAATGTAGCAGCACAAGCGAATGTGCAATTTAAATAGGTTGAACTGCAGATAAAGCAGCAAGGTTCTAAACAGCTCAAATTTGCAAGTGTGTTTCAATGTATTTTATGCCTTGTGAATCTCAAACTACCAAGCAGCCTAATATGCTAATACTCTGCAGCAAAATTTTTTATCTTATTTTACTCGTTCCACAGTCAGTACTTTTGCCAGCCAACTTCTGGCATATGAAGAAAAAAGTGAATTTGTCATTAAAGACTGAAACTTGTCCCTAAATTCTAACAGTAATATAACTGTAGGCAGGTTGAACTGGATATTGTACAAGGCATCCTCTGCTGATTAATTTGTCTAATCTAATTCTGCCTGATCTGGTACCTGACTTATTTAACACTGCAGGCCTGAGTTAATAATGTCTTCAGGGAATTGGACAATGTGCTGATTTGGAACCATCTTATTTGGAGGAGTAAAAAGGGGGCAAGGGCTCTCTTTATACTTTGGGACCTTGGTAATAAGTTGCAGTAGTCCATGTTCCTACTGTTAGCCTTAATGTAGTTAGTTTTGGTATTATCAAAAGAGCAATTAACACCTGCAGAT
The DNA here is from genome assembly GCF_003031625.1 of Empidonax traillii. Lineage (NCBI taxonomy): Eukaryota > Metazoa > Chordata > Aves > Passeriformes > Tyrannidae > Empidonax > Empidonax traillii. The sequence continues at coordinate 4,151,134 of NW_020955215.1, forward strand.
ATGATCAGAGATGGTATCAGAGAAGAGGAACTCCATTTCACACTGAAGTTTAGCTTAGACTTTTGTATCTGAAACATCAGTACAAAATTGGGTACACAGCACAGTTGTGATCTGCTATTTCTATTTCTACGTGTGACTTGTTAAATCATGATAAAAGATGCAATTACTATAAATAATGTTTACATTAGAACTCAGAGTAAACACGGACTCAGGGTAAAGAGGGGATACTCCTCCCTGGGAAGGGATGAGCCAGGCAGATTGGCTCTCAAACATAACAAGATTTAGCAGAAATGATACCGCAGAAAACAGTTGTGAACTTGAAAAAACAAGACCTCTAATGAGTCATAGCTGTGAAAATTTGTAGGAAATCAAATCTGAAGTGCCATTCACTTTATATGTTCACGTGTAGGTTCCTTGTATGTCCATTCTGGATGTGTTCCAGCAACAAAATGTGAATACATGAGACGTAATGATGGGTAAGGTGAGGGCCCAGCTGGAGTGTTTTGTTGGAGGCAGATACATTACATGCAAGTTCTCAATGTTGGTGTCATTTGTCGGCAACTAAGAGATAATTGCTTTTAGTCAATTGAGAAACTGATAACTCATGTATCACTCACCAGCACCATGTAGAAAGAAGTGTTGGAAAGCTGAGAACAGTGTTTGAAACTGTTGATGCTTTCCTTTGACTTTTGGCTGTGTGGAGTTTCATATTTCACCAGGACTCCCTGACAAACCTTATCAGGTTTGCACTTTGATGCCCAAGCTGGTTGGGTCACTGTTTGTAGTGAAATACCAAGCACACAGAATCTGTCCCCTTCCCTGTCTCCTCAGGAGCTGTGCATTGCCCTCCTGTTTGGAGGTTAAACACTGAACTATTTGGAGGAGTCAAGACAAACAAAGTGGTGGGGGCTTGAGGAAAAGATGTCATGGGTCAAACTGAAGGGAAAATATTTCTGTTTTTCAAATAAATGGGACTCTCCACCATTTCAGGTCAACTTTAACGTTAATGCTGGAAGTAACGTTAAGTCACTCCTTGCCACATATTCTGTAGTGCCGTGGAGAAAACAGATTTATCGCTGTCCATGGGCTGAGAAACTTGAATGCAGCCACAACAGTGGATTTCTGGAGCTGTGCCATTTACCATACCAAAATAACCTGATGTAGAATTGGCTCTTCAAAGCCCCCCTCTAGCACCCACCTGGAAGAAGGCCCTTTGAATACTCTGACACTTGTGCTGTGTGACAATTTTTTGTTTTTCTGTGCCAGCCCAAAAAAAACAATAAGGCTGGTACCTTGGATGAAACCCTCCTCTAGCAACTGGGAATGGCATCCAAATTGTTTGTAGAAGTGTCATGTGCATATACCAGCAGTGTGGCAAAATCAATTTGGGGAAGTAAGAATGCAGGATTTTGTAGTGGACAGTGTGTTTCACAGTTCAGGTTGGCTCCCAGGAGTGCTCTGTCTTCTCTTCACATCACACTTTACCCTTGCTGAAGATGATAGGTGGACCAAGCTGAAAGAATAAAACTAACAGTTGTAGCTCTGGGACAACACTCTCAGCTACCTCCTTGGCCCTCAAACATGGAGATGCATGAACTTTGTAGAGTCAGTTTAAATTCGGTGCAGTGAGTGGTAAACCTTATCTAAATATTGATTTATTTAATTGAATTAATTTAAATTTAAAATTGTTGTTTATTTAAATAGTTAAAAGACACCTACAAAACCAGACTTTCTTCTCCTGGCAGTTGGGGTGGGTGTGCATCACCCTCTTGCCCTGGCGGAGAGCTGGCAGGTACAAGCCAAGGCTGACTGCAGCCAGGTAGCAGTGCTGCTGAGGGGCTGTGTCTGCACTAATGTGCCCTTATCTTTTCGTGATGGTCTCCTGGACTGCAGGGAGCAGCAGCCTTTTCTTTTCAAAGTTGAAGCTGTTTTTTTTTTTTACAGTTCCAGTTTTGGCGTTTTTTTGGTTTGTTTAAAAAAGCAGTGAAGTCTGCTAACAATAACTATCTCAAGTGGTTTGAAGAGAAATAGCACCCTCGCTTCCTGATAAAATACATCCTTTCACTTTTAGTTTTTTGGCCTCAGATGAGGCAGAAAACTGTCTGAAAACAAGGGAGAAACCTCCAAGATGGAAAACTGTTTCCTCTTCCAGCGTGACAAATAATTACAGTGTGCTGATTGTCTGGTTAAAGCCCCGGAGCTCCGGCCCCTGTGCCCTTGATAACGTAATCCTACAGGCTCTCTAATGGCCATGGAATAATACCGGGAGGAGGTGGAAGGACTAAGCTGCTTAGGGCAGGCGCTGCCTTTGTTCTGTGTCGGTGTAGCCTCCAGGGCACTGGGCTGTGACCAGAGCTCCTGGGAACTCTGGAATACTGATCCTGTGGCAGTGCAGAGCTTGGACTGTGTGTGTGAGGGATGTTTGTTTGCTTGACTTTTTTAACCAAAGCCAAAACATACAGTACCCCTGAACACCCAAACTATTTTCACTGTGGAATAGGCACTGATTATTTCCATTTGTATTTTGGATTTTTTTTAGCCTTAGTTTGGGAACTGCTCTGTTTAATTTTTCCTTCAGTCTAGATTTTCTATCTACCTGAAATATGTTCTCAGTATTTCATTCTGTTTAACATGGTCGAAGGAGTGCTACCTGAACTCAGTACTGCATATTCTTGAAAATCTCTGAGCAGGTTTTAAGGTAGACATTAAGGTTAGCTTCAGACAAAAACCAAACCATTAAGTGAAATCAAGGATTTAGTAGAACTTTTTCAAGACTTGAAATGTTTTAAGAGAGCTACTGGAGACAAAAATAAATTACATTGGAACAACAGGGTTTCTTAATATATTCATTTACTGCTTATGTAATATTGCTCTGCAGATTTAGTATTTGACAGAGTTCCACGGAGGCAAAAAAAGCCCCAGAACACCTCCCCAGCAGATAGAAGAGCTCACAAGAAAAAATAAAATATTGCTCCCGTTGACCACTAGGTGATAGCCTTGCTCAATTTATTCATTTTATCAAGGTCATTTATATAAAGATTAAAAATGTTGCACGCTGAAGCTCTTAAAGAGTTGGATTCATGAAAAATAAATCTTTTCTTTCGTGAACATCAAACCAAACTTTACTGTTTTTCTGGTTTATAAATATTTATGAGTCGTAACACAACCTTTTCCATTGCTGTATTGGATTTATTTTACTATGATTAGTCCCCAACAAACATAAAACCGTGCACAGTAAATGCACATATACTTATCTTATTAGTCTGCCTCAATGACACCAATGCAATTAGAACTGTTGAGTTTTTGGTGTAGACTGAAGCATTGACATTTTAAGTTTGATTTTTATCACTATTAGTCTTCACAGCCAAAGAGAGATTAAAATATTTTCCCCGATGTTACTAGCTCATGTCTTATTGAAAGGGCTAATTTTAAAGAAAAATCATCTTTTTATGTATTGAAACATGGACACACAGAAATGTTTTGGTTTTGAGAGAGGACTCTTTTTCAAATCAGGATCGTAAAAATGCAGAATGTATTTAACACCTGAAGTGTTGAGTCTTCACAATATTGAAATTCTTTCTGGAGAATTTAGTAAGACTTGTCAAGACTTGACCAGCAACAGCCTATGTGGCTTTATTATTAAGAAATATCCAACATTTATAGTATGGAGACAAACCCAGTAACTTGGAAGTTTGTTCCTTAGTTCAAATAATACATTAACTTTAATTTTTGTAGTACTATTTTATTAATTCTTAAGGTTACTGTAGCAATTTAATATAGTATTTTTGAGCAGTAACAAAACCTTCTTGATTACTTGTTTTCTAGAGCAAGAATGGAGTAAATAGCTGTGAGTACTTTGCATTGCATTCAGCACAGCTTTACTCTCAGTGTCTTTGCTTGGATTTGCTGACAGTCTGACATTGAAAAGTATCTCTCTACATGCCTACCTTTACTTTCATGCCAGAAATCTCATTTGAAGGCAAGTATGGGAATAAACTAATTCTATGGAAATATTATGCATACCATTGTAGTGTTAGAAGTGAAAGCAGGACTCCAGAGAACATGCTGAAATCCATATTCTATGAAAATGTGTCCTTTGAAAATAGGCATTGTTCGGCTTTCATTTATTTGTAAATCATCTGCTGAATGCTCACACCAGGATCTTCTCAGCTTTGCCAGAATTCAACTGCCCATTTCTGAAATCACTTTCACATTCTTTCCTGTGAAGCTCTGGGCATCTATTGCTCAGGAACTGGGTGGAATTTTCTGAAGGAATTGTTGTGGTCCATAGTCAATGATCCCTTAACGATACCTGCATTCCTGTCCCAGTCCTGGCAGCAGTTACTCTTCCTTCTCCTACCAGCCTTCACAGAGTGCTTTCTAAAAGGCAACCGAATCTGCTGCTAAGGTTGCTTTTATCAATGGCTTGTGCTTGGGGTGCTCGCTCCTGGTGCATTGTCAAATCGATGTTGAAATCAGAGAAACTTGTCTTACCTATGGCCTTGATGAAAATAAAAAATATATTGCCTTGCTGGCTTTGGGGAAGTGACTTCACTGTCTCTGTGATTCAGAAGACAACTAATCCTGTCAGCCTCTGCTCAGTAGTAAGCTTGCCTTGTACTCCAGAGGTGAGTGTGAGATGGGTTTTAATGTGTGGTTTGTATCTTCATGAGGTCACTTTCTTTAGACATACTCAGGTCCCAATCTTATGTCAAAAGACTATTCCCTTTTTCCAGGCATGACCATCTTAAAGTAACAGCTGCATTATGTGACATCTGTCCCATCTGATTCTCCCCTGCCGTTGTTTCCATTGCCTCATTGTCCATAGTAGTACAAAAAAAAAGAGTGAGTATAGCTGATTCACGGGACTCGGAGCCCCTGGGAGGAAGAAGCTTGAACTGGCCACACCTGCCCAGGGAACCAAAAAGCTGCTGAGGAGTCTGAATTAACTGAAAGGCAGGCTCAGAGAAGGTGACTTCAGAGAAAACAAAGAGCACTTGCATTTCTTAGCTTGAGGAATGTCAGTCTAATGTCAAAGCCATCTAGCCCATCAATGTATGCAAGATTCAGCTGAGAGAGGATAGGAAGGGAAAAGCAGCGAAAAGTAAGGAAGAAGGCAAAATATTGCTGTGACACTTTGTGAGGAGTCAGGGAAAATGAACATGTGCAGCCCTGGATGGCTCGGCACTCTGTGATGAGCAGCTGGGAGGAAAGCTAAGTGGCATCTGCAGTTGGGGATACATTCCCATGTATCACGCTCTCCATTCAGAATAGAGCTCATTCAGATACAGGCTGATGACTGATCTCAAACTTGCCCCCCTCCCCTTTTTTTTTAAACTTCTATTAATTTTTCTTTCCAGTTCCTCCTACTCACCCCAGACCCAGCAGGCACTGGAGAGCGTTGACTAATGCTGTGTCAGTAAAACTGCTGGACCTTGGGCTACTGCTGTGATTTCTCACATTTAACTGGCTGAAATTCCATTTTCTAATATCGGTGGATGGTTAACTTTACTAGCTTTTGTATCTGGGCCTGAAATAGGCTTTTTTTTTTTTTTTTTTTTTTTTTTTTTTTTTTTTTTTTTTTTTTTTTTTTTTTTTTTTTTAATAAGTAGGAAAAAAAAAGTACTGGTACTTGTAGAGAAAATTTGAACCCAGAGGGGGAGATACAAGATATTTTGCTGTCATCCTCCATAATTCCATATTACAGTCCTGTGATTAAGTGAGAATGAATGAGCTTTTACTGGTGCCTGTAGAAGTCATGTTTTTGCATGTCTGGTGCTTCTGTGAGCTGTTCTTTTCTTATTTTGTTAGGTATTGGGAGGAGAAGACTAGTAAATGATATCCTGATAAAGCAATATGGCTCAAGTCCAAGCCTGATTTAGAATTCATCTTGACTTTGTAGCCATGCAATGACTATTTGTGTAATAACTAGAAAAAAAGTCCTAGAAATTAATGACCTCATGACTCAGTGGCATCAGGAAGTAGAGAAAGACCCCCGGTAGCTGGGATGGCATGGTGACACTGCTGACCTTGGTGTTATCCATGATATCAAAATTGTTAGAGGGTTGGAGCACAATATATGGGGAGGACCTGGAAAAGCTGGATCTCTTCTTGTAAGAGAAGACTTAGGGGAGGATTCTAGGATTCTATTCCTGTTTTCAATTACTCAAAGGGATTTTACAGAGAAGATGACTTACGGAGGGGTACAGCAAAAGGGCAGAGGAAAACAGGTACAAGCTACAACAAGAGAGATTCCAGTTGAATGTCAGCCACTGGAGCAGACTGCCAAGAGATTTTGGATGATTTCCATCCACGGACCTGTTCAGAACTCTACTGAATATACAGCAACCTAGTCTGGCTCTGGGTTAAACTTGAGATGATGTCTAGAACTCCTTTCAAATCTAAATCAGATTGTAGTGTCCTAGAGAGTGTGGTTGTCTCGGCTCTAGTCATACCACCTGGAACTGCCAGTGTGAGAGCCCATAGCAATCTCCAATGACTTGCAGTATTCCAGAGTAAAACTGCTTCCTGTTGGCAGCCTGGGGGCAAGTGCATGGTCTAAAGGGTTCAGCAGGGTTATGGCACATAACTTTTTAGGAAAAGCATCCTCAGGTAGTGTGATACTACCTGAAAAAGATCTCTTGCAAGATATTTCACTGCTTCTATGAAATCCTGTCCCTCAAGAGCTTCCTGCTCTACACAGGGAAAACAACGAGCAAGGTGGGCTCAGTTCAACCTGAGATCCAGAGAGCGGGACACAGGCTGGCACAAAACCACTCTGAATAAGATTTGCAGCACCCTTTTGGAGAGATTGGTGAATCCTTGAGCTCAGCAGGAGCCAGTGGAACTCTGCTGTGGCCTTGGGCACAGCATGGCAGCACAGCACAGCTCTGGGGTTCCTGCTCCGAGGGAGAGCAGTGTGTGGGCAGCTGGCTCCAGCCAAGCATGGGAGCATCCCTACTGCTTGTCCTTACATCCCCCTCCTGAAAGCCATCCTGCAGTGCTGACCCCAGTTCTCTGGCGTGTTTCCATGAAGAATTGGAAAATGTTCATCTTTCTGCAGGGTTTGTCTGGGAAGCAGTCGCTTTTGTGTGGATTCTGTGGGAGGTGTGTCTATATACTGAAATTCCTTAGGTAGCCAGCAAGACCTTCAGAAGAGGTGCTGTGGTTTCTGGCACTCATTTGTTTAGAAAACTTATTAATGACTGCACAGCACATCATATTACAATGTTCATTTTTGGTGCGTGCCATGCTGTACTTTCATGTGTGTATCGCTGCTGGTTTAGATTCTAATTACAGTATACGTGCAGCTATTAGAAATCTGAAGCTACCAAGTATTTCAGTTTCTTAATTCTTTCCATGCATTCCACTCCACTGCAGCTGCACAGAAGCAGGCTTTCCTGTCATTTTTAACTCTAACACAAACAATAGTAATTTCTCTGCTTCAACAGATTAAAAAAATTAATTATATTGTACTTGAATAAAATAATCTATTCCTTCTAAGTAGCATGTCAAAAGAAGTACTGATCTTTTGTGTTATCCACATCTACCCACATGTCTGAGGTGTGTCCAAAAGAGCCTTAAAGAAAAAAAAAGTTTATTTTTAGAGGCTGTATTTCTTATCTAAAGATAGAGTATTCATTTAGGGAAAGAAATATCACACTCAACCTAATGTTATGAGCTACCATTCCTTATCCTAATATGGTTGAACTCATGATGGGAACTGAGGAATGCTAATGATTGCAACCTATATATATTAGTTTCTGGAGGATTTGATGTCATCTTGAATAATCCAAATTATTTGCCATCATAGTTGGACCACGAAACCAATTCTGGATTTCTTAGTAAATTAGCAAAATATAGAGTTTCCTATCTCATTTCTTTCTGGAGAGGTTTTATCTTAAAACTGAGATGTGAACAATATATCAGGTAATGTGTGCTCTCAGTGTACTGAGGTTGTATTTCCATAACTCATTTAAACAGGCCTTTATATTTCTTAATATTTTAAAGTAAAGATTTGGCCAGGCTGTGAAAACTTTGTGTAAAATTGTTTGCAAATAAATACAGTATCATCAAGTTTTTGTGGTTTTGCCCTTTTCCCAGAACCAGCTAAAAATCCACTTCCACTGGTACCAGATGATAAAATGTGACAGGTTCTGAATCCTACAGAATGCCACACCAGACACGTAGAGCTGGAGGTTCTTCAGTGTTTCAGTTTGCATTTAGGAGTATAAATTACTTGAAAAGTATCTCCTTGGAAATCTCATTCAGAAGCATTATTTCCATGTCAGGAGCCTTTCTTACTTTGAGTTTCAGTGGAGGGTTTGTGCTGTAAGTTCCCGTACTCCAGTGTCTTGTTTTCTGCAGTGATAATAAAAGCCAGCTGCTATCACACACACTTAAAGGATACTTTGTTTGCTTCAATACATACACCTTGCCTATTATATTGCCATGCAGTTTAATGTATAGCACAGCTGGCTGCTCAATACCATTGTCCATGAAAATAAAGTGATTGTGAAGTGGTAAAGGTGTCTCTGTGTCTGTTCAGTGCAGTGCAGCACTGGGACAGGGAAGGGCTCCACAAGAGGAACAATGTCAGCAGTTATAATAACCTGACCTGTCTTGCTCTTAAATTTCATCTTAATGTGCACAGGAGGAAGACATTCATGAGAGACCAGTGATTGTGTTTCTCAATCAGTAATTGATGTTTCAATCAGTAATTGATGGCTTAAGTCAGGAAAGAGTAGTAGAAATACAATGTGAAGGTTTAAAAGGTGGTTGGAGTGAGAGTCTGCTAGTTCTGGAACTTGTCCAGGTGACTTGCAGAAAGGTGTGAAAAGTGTATCGGGGAGGGGGAGTTAGATTAGTCTTGGAAGACGGACTTTAGGAAACCCCAGTTGCTGACGGAAAAATGTAGCTGATATCTGTTACTCCTTTCTCTATTAAAAAAAACATTAAAAATTACTTTGCTTTTAGTATGTGGAAGAAAGTTAGTGCCTGATATTGAGCAGAGACTTTCACGTGGGGCTTGTTCCAGACTGTCTGACAGGAGGCACATGTCCTGAGGGAGTCAGAGCAGCCATTCAGGTGGGAAAAGGCTCTGGCATGGGGAGAATTGGCTGCTACTGCAGAAGGGAAAAAATATGGGCACAAAAGGGCTCATTTCTGCCTTACCTAAGGGAGCAACAGAGCAGCCTCAGCATCAGTGAGGGCAGCATTTGAACCCTGCTATAATGCTTCGTTAATACATGTGACTGCTTCATTAAACACCTTGGCACAACAGAATAAATGTGCCATCCCATGATGGAAGCTGCTACCTAGTGATGGACACAGGGACAAAATTTGTGATGACTGTGAAACAGCCTCATGCCTAAACCTGCTCTTAGAGCCACTTTTGGGCAAAATAGGTGAAAATCCTGGTAGATTAGCCATGAGTGTGCTCAACACACACCAACACATCTTGCCAATCACTTGACCATGCCACAGGATTTTCTAATTTCAGGTTGACAGAAAAAAAAAAACAAACAAACAACTAACTGTCAAGTGAGGATTTTTTTTTTATTGCACAGCTGCACAGCATGCTAGAACCAGGGTCATAGAAACTCTTACCTGCATTAACATGGAATTAAATGTTTCCAAGCAGACCTTTGAGTTTAGAATAGGAATATAAATTCTTGTCAGATTAATTTAGGCCAGTGATTTCCACTTCTAACTCTCCTTAGTTCTACCCTAAAGTCTCTAATGTAAATCATAAGTATTTCATTTTTTAACAAACACTTTACACCTTCTCATGTCTGTATGTAGTATCACAAAGTACTCTCTGCCTGCAGCTGTGTGCCTCCCAGGCACTCTGGAGCAGAAATAGTAAATAAGCAGGCATAATAACTGCTCTGCCCATGTAAAAATGTGTATCTTAACATAAACTTGGTGGGAAAAAAACCCTACTCCAGAAGAAGGCTGTTATTAAAAGGAATATTGTACTATATTGTTATAACTAAGAGTACTTACTCCTGAATGAATCCATTCTAATGCTACATAAACAATCTAAATCATTTCTGTTTTGACAGGGAATTTTCGAGCTGCCTTTTCCTGACATAATTTTCATTTTATGTTCTTTCAGGAGGAAACATAGCTGGTTCTCATCAGAGTACATCAAATACAGCACTCCTTCTGGTAAGAATATCTGATTATTTAAGTTGTATTATAAAATGTAGTTCTCTGGAATCTGACACATTCAGCTGTTTTTTATTTTCAGTAACTGCATTTAACAGTTCCATCTCCTTTTCAGCGGCACTTTAATTTTTTTTATTCCTTTGTTCCTGTCTCCTCTGCTTTCTGAATTTATTCTGCAACTTCATGAACAATGCTGTAAATCTTTCTGCAGTGAGTATTTCAGACAGTCACAAGCAGCATGTGGTATGTGAAATCCAGGCATTCCAAGATCTACTTTTATTTATCCTCTTGTGTTTCTATTCAATTTGTGAAGTTTCTGGCATCATTAGTGGTGTCAAAATGGAGCATGTTGCCCTAGCAAGACAAATACAATAATGAATTTTTACTGGAAAAGGAAAATGTTCAGGAGACACCTAACTGACTCCTCTGTGTTTTGCCATTTTAAAGAACATACTACAGGGATTTTTCATCCTTTATCTTTTGAGGTGTGTGCTTCTAGTTCATTGATCTTTGCACCAATTTTACTTTTTTTTTTTTTTTTTTTTTTAATTAAAATTATGCTATTGATATTTAGGATGGTTTTGAAAGCATTGTCTATCTAGTTCTATCTTACTTTTCCTTCTGTGTTTTGAATAATAAACTTCATGTCCTGGTGTAAAATACTGTTATTGCACTTAGTTCTGATGTCACAGCAAATATTACTTCTGGATTATGTGACTGGAAATAGTGCTGGTACATCAGGATCTCCCATTTTGCCACTTCTCTTGTTCTATAAATCCAGAAGCTGACTGAGAAATTATTTTTGTATGTAATTTTGACAAAAAAAATAGCAATGGATTATTATGCAGGTGACTAAGCTCTATTTGTCCATTTTTGCAGAGGTCAGAGTTGTGCTTGTTGTCACTCTGACACTCCTGTTCCTTTTTCTTATGGATTTATTCCCTTTATTTTGTTTCCAATCCTAAGAAGGCACTCAGGAAAAAAAATGAAGTGGAAGTATTCTTGAATTCCTATACTAGGGTTCCATCTATTTGAATTATTCTAGGTAAGAGAATGATGTATTTGAGTAGGAGAAACAACTTCTATACACACAAGACACATCCAGAAAACTGCCTTTGAGCATGTAACCTTCCTTCTTATTTGAAAATGAATAAATGACAGCTTCTCACACAGCACAGAACCACCCAGCAGATGTGCTTTGGCTGCTTTGACCCCTTCTGATAATTTCTTGTGCTTTGCTGAGTTTGAACAAAAATTCTTCTGTCTTCTGACTCTTAGAATTGCTTGGATGTATTGGATCTGCAGTTATTGCAATTCCTTTTTCTTTTCCTACTGATAAACTGAAGAGGGGAGGAGTCTACAGCTTCAGGTTGTTACAGAAGAGCATGAAGGAATATATTCTAGATCAGATTGTGGAATTGGACACATCTTTTCCGTTTGGCCCTTCTGTGTTTATAAATGGAGTGTTGAACTTGGGTGGCCATCAGGGATCACAGAAGCCCAGACATAATAGCTATGAAGCATATGAGCAATTTTACAGGGAGGGAGAAATTCTTAAATGCATAACTTAAGAGAATTAGGCTTGCAAATGTGAATTATCCCCTCCTAAATACCTGCTCTCATATTTCAGTGTAAAACATTTAAGTGTAGAGTGTGTAAACACATTTCAGCTTTAAAAACAAACAAACAAACAACAAGGCCAAAACAATCCAACTTTCTGAAAATTATGTATCAGCCCTTGAAACTGACTCTGAATTATAGAAAAGTTCACAAATTGACAGTGGTTCTGTCACAATGCAAATATTTGTAAGAAATAGATTGTTACTACTGAATTGAAAGTGCTGCAAGCGAAATATATGGAGAGGATTAATAGACACAATGCTTGATGTCAAAATGCATTTTTTTAGTTTTCTGGATCTATAGAAACTCTTTTCCTCTGTTCAGAAATAGAAAAATTGAATGCTGACCCTAAGCAGACCCCGTCACTTTAGCTGTGTAAGCGGGGAGGGGGCCTGGCGGGGGGAGGTTTTTTCATCTTTTCTTTGCTGGTGATAACGAAAGTTCTATTTCTTTCTAATTTGTCAGTCTAGGAGAAAGGATTTTTTTTATTTAGTTATTTCCAATGAATGTGTGGGATGACTTGAGTTGCTGAACTCTATTTTTATGCCCACTTCCTATTACAATCAGACAATTTATTCAAAAAAACCAACCCAATTCTAGTGTCGTAACTGGTACTGCAATCTGTGGTGAGAGCTGCCTTCTGTTGTCTGTGGGGATGACCTCCTGAAGCCCTTCCAATCTGAATTATTCCATGATTCTCTGATTCATATCAAAGTGCGGTTCTGTGAGCCTAATTTGTAATGAATGGTTTGCCATCAATCATAGCAGTCTGAACTATGCTGTCTGTAGTTCATAAAAGGCTCAGCTCCATCCAATAAGGGCATGCACTGCAAAGGGAAAATGTGGCATGTTCTCTCTGCTTCCCCCCAGAGTTTAGTAACTCTGGCATTAAAATCTCCTGCTTAAAGTTATGCTTTGTGCCTGACTTAAAGTTTTGGGGAATTATGTTTATGAGTGTGGATAAACATTAAACATTAAGATTTATCCTCTGTTCTACAAAAAATAGCACAGAACACAGTTGGCTTTATAGCTGGGTATCAACCATAACTGCCTGGGGTCAGTCTGTTCACAGATCTGTCTGTAAAGTCTAATATACCTAAATACCTACCTAATATACCTAAATCCTGAGGGGTGAACAAACAGAAGATTTATATGAGTATGCAGCCACTCACTAGCCCACCTTCCTTGCTGCCAGGTTCTTACTTGGTTTGCCTCTTCTTTTAGGATCTCTATTGTATCCAAAATACTGCCATCTTTTCTTGTAGCAGAGGGAGAAGTGGGGAAAGCATTTATATTTTTTCTTATTTGAAATAGTGTGTAGAGAAGCTCCTTGTTCATCCAGAATTACTGAATATGGGTGAATGTTCAGGTTGATTAAACTTAAACTGGTCTTTTTGCTTTGTGCTTTAGTTCAACAAAACAGTCTTTCTTACCTTTTTTTGTCATACCAAATAAGTAGTCCAGGAAAGCGTGTCTTTTACTGCCTGGAGTGAGTTTGTGACAGGGTTTGTATTCACATTTATAAATCTAATCCAGCACTAGGTATTATTCATCCTTGTTGTTAGTACTCCTACACCATCGGTCACCCAGTGATCTCCCATTACAAACAATGATTTGACTAAGCTGCAAGACATAACACTGCTGTTCAATGTGCAAGAAATACACAGTGGTCACTTCACACTGCACTGATGGGCAGTCAGTTCATCTGTGTTCCCTCAGATGATCAGTATATCCAGCTGAAGCTCCACTGAGGATTCAGAGAGCTGAGAATGTAATGATTATAACTGGCATTTGGCCACTATGCTTGGGTCAAATAACACTCTCCCAAGAGCGTGAAACAGGGAAATTTCTGTCATTCCCAAGAGTTGGGATTCTGTTTTCTGCCTTGAAAAAAAAAAAAAACCCACAACAAATTTTAAAATAAAACAACAATCCCAACCACTCCCAAGCAAACAATAATCCAAACCAACCTGTGAGAAACTTGGAGACTAGACTGTGTCTGAAATGACAAAGTATCACCTGCTAAATGATGGATACACCTCTGCATTACTCAGGTATTGATTTGAGGTCTCTCCAACATTGACTGAAATTAGCTCACAGCATCTGACAGAAGTTTAGCTCGAGACACATGAAAAACTCAAATGCCTGGGATATTTCAAATACATAAGTTGATATCAGCAGGTGACACTTTATACCACTGTGATTTAAATCCCTCACAAATAGTTTGGCATCAGCAGGAAAGAGAAGTAAGTGGAATTATTAATAGGATATTGAATGAGGAAGCACCTGTTTGTCCAGATGTTTGTTTAAATGGATATGTTTACCCTTCCACTACATAAAACAATTAATGGTTGTGTTTACAGTCTTAAACTGAGTATTTTTCAAACTAGAAGTATATCAGCTTTAAATTATGAAGATTCAAAGGGCAAAATTAAGAAAAGAAAGATAATATTAGATAATCTTTATATTTCTTAAAACATCTGTGATTACAATTCCATTCAACTAAAATCTGTCAATGAAATAACATTTTCAGGAAAGTCCATTTCCCAAAAAGTCTATTGCTTTTGATGCTATTAATTTATTGTCGACTTCAAGAAAGGTTTAATTGGACCAGAATTAAGATCTTACACATACAATCACTGTGGGTTTGCTGTCCCAGAATACCTTGGCAAGGGGCAAGTGCATTCCAGCAGTGGGATATGGGATGTGTCATATTCCTGCCTGTCTGCAGTTCCTGGGGGAGGTGAGGGGTGTGTGTCCTGCTGCAGGATGTCTGATAGGGGTGTCCTTGGTTCCAGCCCCTGTAATGCAACTCTGTGAATACTTGCGAGATCAGCAGGCGAGTCTGGGACATTTCCTAGTTGGAATCCAGGCTCATATTCCTCCTGTGGTGAACATTTCTTTATCTATACAGGAAGAGCTGTTCCCAGCAGATCAAGGCAGATACTTTAGGTATCTGTGTTTGACCTGCTTGTGTAGGGTTGGGGAAGGGTCAAGGAAGGGGTTGCACCAGTTCTCCCATGTCAGTGCCCTCATCAGTGCTGCTCCCTGTTATGATTCTGAAGTGCTTCCCTCATTATTTGTAAGCCATTTGCATTTTAATAACAGGAAGAAGGGAATGACTCTGTTATGAGGGAATTTTCATGTGTTTACAAGCAAGAGAATTGTAAGTATTTTTTATGTAAAGGTGTAGGTGAATCTTTCTTAAACTACAGCATGTGGAAGCTCAAGTGTTTAGTACTTTCTCAGTTCCTTTAATCAGACAGAAAAAATTGTGATTCCTTCCTTTGAGAAAACCTGGCAGCAGCCCAGTTTTTCTAGGATAAGGCCAGAAGTAAAACACAGCTGCAATGCTTGTCTGCTACTATTTATGAGCCAAAAATTTCCCAGCTACCCTCAGTTCGGGATTCTGTGCTTTTACTAGGAAAAACAAGAGATGCAGGTCATACTTACGAAAATAATTTTGGGTTTTTCCTATTCAGATTTACACTTCGAGCCTTTTTAAGAAGAATCTTTTTGTGCCAAGCAGATGGGCAGGTTTATAAACCGTTTAGAGTCAAGTAATGTAGTAGGACTTGTGTTTCTAGAATTAAATCGCTTGAAAATGCCATCTTAAAAAGACTGACATAAATGCATGATTTTTGAAGTAAAATGAAAGATTTCTATTATTTCCAACTACTAACTTCCACAGAAACGCTTCCTAGTAAAAGAAAGTACTAATAATTTCAAAGGAATAATGAAAAGTGTGGGAAGAAGGGCTATTGAGCTTGGACCATTTGCTTTAATCCTTGAGAAATAATAAGGAAATTAAGAGTTTACACCACTTACCATCCCAGTCCTGTCAGAGCTAAACAAAAGGGGGCTGTGAACGATGCGATAATGGCTCGGGATGGGTTGGATCGCACCTTGCCTGAGGAAGATGAGCAGTTATCGGTTAGGTGGTGGTATAATTTCTATTGATTGTAGTGTCACGGAGCTCTAAGAACTGTAGTCGAAACCCTTCCTAAGCCTGCAGCGTGAGGAGGCAGCACCAGTGCTGGCACTCGCGCTGAGATCTGGCCTGTTTCTGTAGCTGGTTCCTCTATACCAAGTAGGGCACTTCTCATGAAAGTATTCTTTTTCATCAATCAAAAAATTCCTTTTTTTCCCACACAGCATTTTGTTAGAAGAGGGCTTGCTCTCCAGGAGTGGGTTGGTTGGTTGGGTTTGTTGTTTGTTTGTTTGTTTCTTTTTTTTTTTTGTCCCCCTACTTTCCTTCCCAGCTGCTCTTATAATCGATTTTCTCTCTTGGATTTTTTTTTTTTTTTTTTTTTTTTTTTTTTTTTTTTTTTTTTTTTTTTTTTTTTTTTTTTTTTTTTTTTTTTTTTTTTTACACGAGATTAATTTGTAATCCTCCCTTTGCAGCATCTCAGAATAATAGCATCATGCACACGCAGAGAGCAACTCCTGTCTTACTGAGCTTTTTATTTCTCCAAAAACACTTCTAATGCTTGTGGCCCCTCCTTAGGGGAGAATAGGATGAGCCAAAGGGAAACAGTGGTGCAGTTTGTGTGTGGGGCAGAGATTTCCAAAGAATTTTGAAAAAGAAAATTAACCAGTTTGGGTTAAACCAATCATCCCTCAGCTGTTGCCCAAAGCCATCAGAGGCAGGGCCACTGCTCTCAGAATCAAAGGCTGATTGATTGAACATGGAACAATTCCCTTGTTTGGCTTTATGCCCTCAGGTGTCCAAAACCTGCAGTGAAAGGGAGGGACTTTGGACCACTCTCAAAAAAAACCCCAGTGTACTCCGAGGCAAAGGGACTCAAATTGTGTAAGAGTTGGCTTGATTGTGGAACACTGTGATGATCTCCCATTATTGTGGATTGCTCCATTATGAGGTTACTTTTTGAAATCTTAAAACTTCTACTTTTACATCAATCACATTCCATATCCATTTATGCACTGGATTGTCTTTGCTACATAAGCAATTAGTTGAGAAAATTAAAAATATTCCTGTAAAAGGAAAGAAAAAGGAAAGGCAAGATGAGTAGTTAAAAGGAATACCATTACAGATGTAGCTTTGCCATTAAACTCTGATTTATTTGCTATTTTGCTACTGAACATAAGATAAAAAGGCATATGAGTAAGAAGTATTTCATGTGAGAGATAAATCTTAATAGGATTATGAGTTTAACAGCAAAAGAAATAAAATTTAACTTCTCAAAGTCCAGAAGAAATTCTAAAAATTACTCCTTTCCCTTGAATTTAAAGGTAGGGCAGGGTGGTAGAAGGGGACTTGTTGAGGATTATTTTAGTGAATTGCAGTGCAGGTGAAAAAGAATAGGCCTGACTGTTTGGGGATTGAACTTTGAAGCAAGCAACGGAAATAATGTTCTTGTCTCTCTGATCCATAAATTTAAATTACAGTAAAAACAACTGATGCTTGGACAAAGCAGTATTTTCTGATAAAAATTTTGAAAGAAAAGTCTAGGACAACATTTTTCTGTTGAGTTATGAAACAGAAGCTTCTAAAGTTCTGGAGAGAAATAATTTAATGAGAAGTGATTCTCTTTTTTTTTTTTATTTCAGTTTGGCATTTAAATGCAAACAGTTCTTTTTCAATGAATTTAAAGTTAAAATGTCACTTCATTTTGGTTTGGTGGTTAAAAAAACCAAAATGACATTTCAAAATGAAATAAAAATATCATTTTGAATCAATGTTAATATGAAAGGTCACTTGGTTTTCATAGCCAAAAAATCCTTCTGGAACAGATTATTTCATAGTGAAGCAGGAATGACTATTTTTTTTCAGAATGTCTTATAGGAAAATGTAAATTATTTTATGTGTATGAACATCAGCTTTGTTCACACTACTTGAAATATAGTGTGTAATATGTTTTCTGGCTATATCAAAACTATACCTTGTTTGAATTCCATATCTCTGCTGTCTTAAAAACACTTCTCTCTGCACTTGGAGCGTAGTTAGAAATGTGGCCATGGGGTTCCTACCCAACACTGGGCAGGCTGCCCCACCTTTCTGTGCCTCTCAGGTGGTCCTGGGAATGCCCTTCCATCTCTCCTGACTTGGAGAAGCCAGAACTCCAAGGAGCTGCCCAAGGGCTGGTGTTACTTTGTGTGGCAAAAGGAATCTCCTTTGCTGTCATTTAATGATTGATCTCCCCACGGTGTGGGGAGGGATTGGGGTCCCTCTCCTCATTGGGGTCCCTCTCTCCTAATCGCAATGCTACAGTAAATTCACAGCTGTTGGACTTTGCACAGAGCTTCGTCCCTCAGCCAGGGAATGTAGAAATAGAGGTAAGGTTATACTGAATTGTGGAAGAGTTGTTGTTTTTCTCATTTCCTTTCCCAAACGAGGCAGTCTCGTGCCTTGCTTTGCAGTGTACTCCTGCTTGTACTACAGAAATGTTTACCATTTTGCTCAGCTTTTGTACGCAATTATTGAAGATGCAATTTTGTGCTTAATGAGCAGCTGAGCACTGAACCTTTAAAAAAAAAAGCTTCCACTCTCCAAATATTAATTAATCTTTCAAGTTTAAATATCGTAACCAAAGCATCCAGTTTTAAACACCCTGACTCTAAATGCTTTTCATTTTCAAATGGTCAGATTATCCATTTTCTTTGAGGCCTCACGTGCAGCATAGCATAAAGAAGCAAATAAGCCCAAGTAGCCTTGCACGGTTTTCTTATTTGTTTGTTTTTCTTCATTTACTATCCCCAGTGCCCAGTGATTTTCCTTGTTAAGCTGTTATTAGTCCATCTGTAGCTCGAGAATGCCCAGCTCTTCCCCTTCCACTGCCAGAGAAGGTCTTTGACTGGTGGTGTTTTCCTGCTGTTTGATTTGTTATCCTGCTGATTTCACCTCAGACTGTTGGTCCCTCAAGTTTTTAATCTATCCAAGAGCAGGGATACCTTCTGCACCTCCACCTCTGGGGTAAAGCAAGTATTAACAGGCAGTAGAGCAGGAAGGAACTTATAACCTCTGGTGTCTATCTCCAGTTAATTAAAATGGATATTTGGTGGAAATATGTCCAGTTTGGGGTTTTGTCAAACTTGTTAATAAAAGAAGATAAACTACTGTAGTCCTCTACAGTTTGCACTTGAAGAGAGAAAAGAAATACTCCAGCTGAGTTTGTAAGTCTTTCGGCTTCTTAAGGAGTTTTTGAGTGCTCTCTATCCATACTTGGATGTCATTGAACTCAAATAGTACGTGTACAAAGCCAGTGCTTTACAGTGCATCAGAAGAAAGAAAGAATAAGTGTGGATAAATGAAAGTGGATGATATTTTGCATTCATATGGTGAATTTTGCAGAGAGAGCAGACCCAGAGCCACGTGGGTGCTCAAGACTGGCACCTTTGCCAGCAAACCAGGATGTAAATGCATCACGTAGGAGAACTGCATCTCATTTAGGCCATAACATTAGAATCTGTTTCAAAAAGAAACACGCAACCCCATATATAACAGTGTGCTTCCTCAGAGAAACAAATAGACAAAAGAAATCCTGCAGAGTGCCCACCCACCCTGTTGAGAGGAACAGCAGCTTGTGCTCCTCTCTGCTGCCAGCTGTGATGGATCTATCCTGCAGAGAGGGGGAAATCTCAGCTCTGAAATGCCTAGCAGGGAGAGGCAGGAGCTCACAGAGTGGCTGTGCTACAGCAAGGGGAGCCTCCAGGTCAGGGAGAAGTGTGCAGGTTTTCTTTGGTACAGAAAATTTAGCTGGTTTGGGTACTGTGGCTCTTGGCAAGTGGACCCTTTAAGAAATACTGACTCTCCTCTTGTGATCCAACTTCATTAGTGTCTCCAGAGAATGAAAAATGGTTTTTCAATTTTAGTCCGTTGAAGGCAATGCTATTAGTGATGTCAGCAGCGGGAAAAGTACTGCGAAGGATGTGATTATGGCATGTAGTAATTCTTCACTGACACTGATGTACCTGTTCTGCAAAGCTAGAAACACTCAGTGGGCCAACAGAGTTGCACACTATCTTGTTTTCCATTTGTTTTCTTTTCAGCCTTAGATGCAAAAGTACAACTCAGTAGGAGTGTTTTTTTTTTTCTTACTTTGCTGGAAAGACCAAGAGAGAGTAATGTGGGGTCTTGTGCCCCTGTGGAAAGATGTTTCAGTTTATTTCCAACTGGTTTATTCTGGCAGTCAGTTATTTTATAATCAGGAGAAATGAAAAACATGCTAACAGTAGTTCAGAGCTGCACAGTGACAGCAATACACTGAATGTGGTATCCACAGGTTTCCAGCTGTGTACTATGAAGTAAATGTCATACTCTCTCCCTATAATTTTCCTATTAAAAATGAAAATACACCATAAGACTCAACTAGGCAGGGAGAGATATTAGTGAGGTCTTTGAGTTTGTCTGAGCACTTCAAGTCATAAATAAATAAATAAAATATATTCAGCTTGTCAGCCTCTGGGCAAAACTGCCTTCTGTTGTTGCAGCCCTGTAGGTAGAATTACTAAAAAGTGTTAGTAGAAATACAAAAGTGAAAATACTTTAGTATTTGTTTTTCTTTTCTTGCCCTTCTATTGATGCCTAAATTTTGCATTCATTGCATGGCTCTGTTTGAATAAGCCAGAGGGCTGGGATATTGATAAAATGTTGATATGCTGTGTATGTGTGTATATATATATATGACATGTATTTGTACATATGCTTTTGCTAGGGAACCTGTATGTGCTAAAATGTGCTCAAGTAGGGAAAGCCCTTTTTCCTATTCCCTTTTTTGTTTCTTGATGCCTTCTTGAAACTGGGTGGAAGTATAAAAATGCATCTTGAAGATATTAAATTTATAAGCAGGATAGTGTAATTTTTTTATATTTTATTGGCTATTACATTATGCTGTAGTAGATTCTCTCAGTGCTATCTAATCTTAGAACTGCACCATGCAGTGATACCTCTATGAATTATTAATTCCTAAAAGGGTCATATCAGAGAACACTTTCAATGGGATGGTTCGAAATGAAAGTGCAGCACTGGGCAGAAAAGTGACTGCTTAAATGGGAGAAAAACTCTTAGCTGGCATAAAGACTATATTGTATTGTGCTATATTTGCCTTTTTCAGGAGTTGTATGTGTGCATGTTCTGCCCTCAAAGGCTTGGGGTTTTTTACTTTTTCCTTTCTTTCCTTTTTTGTTCTTTTAACTTCTCTGTGTTGCACGATCTGAGTGTGCTTTCTATTCCAGTCTGTATTGTCAGCTGAATTCTAATCAAAAAGTAATAGCAAAGTCAAAACTAGGAAGATACGTAATATTTTCTTGGTAGTACTTGAGGCTAATAATATCCTGAATACCGATATTTTTATTATTAGAAAAATAAAAATATTGTTATGGAAATCATCTAGAATTACATACAGTCGCTGTTCTATCCACTGGAATTGAGAAGCAGGGGGACTACTGCCTCGTAGAAAGGATCAACAGCATTTTTTTTGAAATGACCAGCAAGAAAGGGATGTGCCATTGAGCTTGCTTTGCTGCTGATGTGTGCTGGAGAGCGTGGTGCTGGCAGTGGCAGTCTGGGGCTGGCCATGCTCTCAAGCCAGGCATTGATATTTCAGGAGCTTCCCACAGCAGGTCCAGGTACCTCAGTAACTGCACTGAAGTGGCTGGGAAGTGCTCACACAGGCAGTGCTCTGGGGAAGGAGCTGGACTGGGACTCCCCTGAAGAGATTATTTTGCATCTTTAACTGTTGAGGCTGTTTCTGAAGTCAACATCTGACCACAGCTTCAGATTTGTGTTGTGTTTAATGCGCTGACTGCAGTCAGGTGAAACAATCACCTGTGGCTTCTTCTTGGTTGTGTACACAGCCTATGCGATTCTTCTAGAGGGATTCTTTGGACCTGTTATGTCTTTATTAGCTACAGGTATTTCAAGATTTTTACTTTATTGTTAAGGAGAGATTCTATAATAAATAAAAGTATATTTCATTTGCTCTCTTAGTGTAATATGTGAATTTAGTCCCATGGTGCAGCTGCTGAAAAGCAAATTCAAAAATGTCCTATGTTTCAGTGGCTTGGCTCGAATCTTGGTAGACAGAAATGAGGGTCTTCTGTGTGATGCATGTCTGTGTATTTGTAATAAATGACCATATACTAGTAGGGGGTGTCTGTATGTCTTTCAACATGAAATAGTGCTATGGGTTACAATTATATTTGTTAAACATCTTTTTCTTGTTGCCTGTTTCTCTTTGAGCACCCAATATCTCTATCTAATATATCTCTCTGAGCACCTTTATCGTACTGCTGATGCTTCATAGCAAGGCAGAAGCTGTAAACTCAGCTTTTCGTTTTACGAGGGGAAGAGCATTTCTCTGGTTTCACCTGTCTTTCAGTCCTGGAGGATCAGGTGAGAGGCTTTCCTGCAGGCAAATATGCCAAATAACAACCTAATCCTATTTGCAGCTGCACTATCAGTATTTCTGATACACTGTTCGCACAGCTAACTCAATTTTCTTGCTGTTAAAAACTGTGTGGGAGTCAGTGAGAACTTTGCCGGGATGGGCAGTAGAGAACAGCCCCCACAGCTGCACAGCACAGCAGGTGTTGCTGCAAAGTGCACAACCTGCTCCGAGCTTGGCCAACCTTGTGCCTCATGGATGCAGACAAAACCCTGGGACCACTCAGCTTCTCCTGGAACCCCCCCCAGCAAATCAAGTTTTGCCCTTCAGAAATGCTCAGACATGAGACCCCTCTTCAATTGTTGTTCAGGCAAAGTTAAGCACTTAACCATCATCCTAGGGTTTGTTCATTAATGGATTTACTTACGTATTTTGCTGATTTTTTTTTTCCCTTTCCAGTGTGTGAAAACCTAGTAAGTTCCCCCTGAAGTTATGAAGCCAACAGAGCAGGGGACTATTGAACACTTCTATATCTAGCAAAGAGACTATTGCTACATTAAGTTCTGAGTTATGTGCTAACACAGACTGTTGGGTTCCTGTAAGTTTTTGCTAATGAATATCTGTTATTGATGGGGAAAAATAGTTTGTATGAACTCTGTTCACTCACCTTATTTTTAAGGCTCCTAATTAAATTTGTGCCCCCTCTGAAAGTTACACCTTGCAGAGAAAAACCTCTGATTATGACATAAGAGACAGTGGCTGCAAAGCCACTGGAGGTGTTTGTCCTACATGCAGATTGGTTGCACTCTGTGTAGATAAGTAGGATATTTCAGTCATAAGCAGATGGAACATGAGTGACATTTCTGGCCACCTCTACAGACTAATGTTTGACACTGCAAACAGAAGTGGGTTAGAACTTTGTTGAGGTAAATACACAAATAGATTTGAAGCTTCTCACATTGATCTCCAACGATAACAAGCAGATGTTTTTGGCCTAATGTTTGCTTGTGAAGATTATTACCACAGGTTTAAGTAATACATTTATGCTGGTAGAAATAATAAACGTGATTAAAAGACCTCCTTCAGCGAGTCTTATCCCTGCCCAGTGAGTTCATGTTGAAACTTTATTGACAACTTGACCTTGAAAATCAAAGATAATGGTCCTTTCTGACACTTCATTTACCTATCACTTTATTAGCTGAGGGAATCTGGCATGGAAACATTAACTAGACATAATTAATTTGCATTGATGACATCAATCAACCTCTGTTTAACTAATATAATCAAGTGGTGTAATTTGTTTCCAAAAATGATAAAAGATGTAGTATTCCATGCCCAAAGACAAAAGGAAGAAAAAAACTGGGGTGGGGGGCATGTGTTATGGGGGGGAAAGCATATTTTTAGCAATTTAATTATAGCAAAAATGCTATTCTCATTACATCTCCTTTCTGTCCACTAGTATAAATCCCCCTCTCTTTCCATGTGGGAATATGCAGTGTGTATCCACACTGCAAATAAAAGAATAGTTGTGCCATTGACTACACGGTGGATAAAAGCATGGAGGGAGCAGGAGGGCAAGCAAATGTGGCTTCAAGTAATACAAAATTTAAACAATACAGGCTGAGTAGAGGTCTGTGATAACACACACCAAGCTCTGTCTTGGAGAAGCTTTTTTTCCTTGTAGGGTCAGAAGAAGGGGGGCAGCCAATGATAATATGAATATCTTATTGCTGTAGTTGTGTTGGTTGCTCCTTACAGGGTCAAAACACTGTAAATAGAAGACACTCTGAAATGCACCTATAATTGTCTAAATGTCTTGCATAGTGATGAAAGACATCAGGTATCTTTCAAAATGATGCTTAGATAGAGATTATCATGTTATAGGGTTATTCACAAAACTGTTTTTTTCTGTGTTGCTTTCTTTGCCTGAAAAGATCTTGATTAGAAACTCAAGGCAGAGGATGGAGTAGTTCAAAAGGTTGGGTTCCTTCTGTGGAGAAATTATTAATAATATTGAGATTAAAAAGGTATTTCATTAAAAATTACTCCATGCTCATGGTTGAAGTAAGTTGTTTGGGGTTTTTTTCCATGAAAAATATTTATCTGTAACTCCAAGTAAATATAGAAAGTCATTAATTCTCCTTAGTTCAGAGATAAAAATGTGACAAAGCAAGTCAGCACAAAACAACAATGAAACAGAGGCAGGAAGAGCCATAACACAAGGTTTTTGTCAACAAATACCAAATGTAGAAACAACACCAACTTTTACATTTCCTTTATGATATTTTTCTTGGAAATATACATTTGTATGAAAGAAAAGCATCTCAGTAACACAGATAATAAGAAGACATTTTGATAGAGGCAGAAGAAATTACTTAATAGGTAAGATAGTTTAGATTCAGCTGTCATTGTTTTTTGGAATTCTAAAGCTTGTTTTAAAATTTCTTTTGGAAACACATTGTTGAATATTAGAATCCTTTCTCTTTCTAGAAAGAAACAGTACAGCAATATGAATCTTAGAGTAGCTGAAGGGAATGGATCATAGTGGCTCTGTGATTCTGCTCTCACTGGTATGTATTTTGTAACTCCCCATGGATTGAGACAAGTTAGAGCTCTCCTACTTCCTCAATACAATTACATTACCACTGATCATATTTAGTTCTCTGGCTTGCTGGCTTTGATCTCCCCTCTCTCATTCAGTTCTTATCCAGCTCTTCTTTTTTACTTTCCATGTATCAATGTCCTTATTCGTGATGTGTTGCAATGGCTCCTTGTCCAGGTCCTTGTGGTTTTGTGTGCTGGCTGATTTAGACAGCAGGCTGCTTATATAAGCAGCTGAACAGCACATTTCTTTGTGGAGAGTTCTGTATCTAAAACACTGAGTTTGAGGCCAGGGGCTGTTGAAGTCAGTAGAAGTCTGGATCTAACATCTTTCTTCTAATAACTGATTTGATTTAGAGAGAGGTCATTTGTTTATATGGTTGACCTCCCTCTTTTTTCTATATATACTTTATTTTCCCAACTTTGGTAGCAAAAAACTTTCATCCATATATATGTTTGTGATCTGGGCAATACGTGCTTGGAGCATGTGATGATTCTGTCACCCCTTGGGGAAAGGAATAAAACAAGGAGTTAATGTATCACTGTGACTAACTAAGCTGTGGAGTTCTTCTGCAGAGCAGGTTGAAGTCTTTGTGTTCCAATATTCATAACCCTCAGCTTGGTAAATTTGAAGTTATACCATCACTTATCCATTACAGTAGCAAGGAAACTGTTTACTAATTTGCTGCAGAGAAACAAAAGGAGGAAGCATAACCTCCAGCTGATATAATAAATGAATCATTTATACAGGGCACTATAAACACTTAGCTGTTTCCATTCCTGTTTCTTTTACTGAATTATTTTCCCTCATTTTCTGTCTATTTCTGAATGCTGTTCATATTAAAGGGAAAAAGGTCTCTATCTCCCAACTTTATTTCCTCATTGTTATTCATTGGTCCAAAAGAAGCAGAGATGGGCATCTGAGTTTATTTAATCAGTAGCTCTCTGCAAGGGAGGCTTAGGAATCATCTCTGTGTATCAGAACTGATATGTAGCAGTGCCCGTCAGAAGAGATTAGTAGGTCCATGTCGAGGTGGAAGCAGCAGGGTAGAATGAAATCTGAAACTGGGTTAAGTAATTGGGTTCTTGTTCAATAAAAGTGCTTGTTTGTGTGTTGTAATGAAAGATCTTTGGTGCAATGGATGTCAGAATCCAAATATCCTTCGGATTTTCTGATGGATAAAGCGATAAGGGTGAAAGGGATTTAATTTAGGACTGTTGAAAAACTTTAAAGAGATTAGAGAAATTCGTAAATGTACTCTCTCTCTCTTATCATGGTTGCTTTTGTGACTTACCAGAAGCAGACTGGGTGAGGAGAGGGACCCAAGGTCAGGGTTCTTGTTTGGGGTAGGGCTACTCTGGGGATGATGCTTCTTTTAATTTCCCATTTGAGGTGCAAGTGTAGAAAGGATAATGAAGAAATTTTTTGCTTTGTTTGTTGTTGTGTTATTGTAGGATGACTACAATATATATTTTTTCCAAATTCATAGTCTGTAGTGCTAGCAATTTTTATTTAAACATTTATTTTTTCACTTCTTCTTTTCTTCATTTGAAGCAAAGATCTGTAGTAAGTGCAGATCTGTAATAACTCCACTGACCATGTCTCTTAAAGCTAATATCCATTCTTTTTGTGATATTTTATGTAGGTGTGGTATCTTTCTCTGACTACTAACTTGTACTCCTGTGAAACTTTAAATTCTCCAGATTCATTAGTTGTGTTTATATAGAAAAAATAACAAACATGTAAGAATGGAATGCTGAGGAAACAGATAATTAAACCTTGCCTGCCTTTGAGACACTGCTTGTAATATTCTCTCTCTGAATCTTTTTCCTGTCTGAACAGAACTGCAGTATCTAGCTTGGACCTAAGTTTGTTCTGGAGCATGATTGTCTATAAGAGTTAATTATCCCATTATCAAATCAGCTTTGGAAAAGGTATCAAACTCCTAGGAAATAGATAAGGGATTACTTTTGCTTCCCCACAGTTGGCTTAATGTACTTTTCTAGCCACAGATTCAGAAGAGTTAAAGGGTAGACTAAGACCAAAGGTCTCTAGAATTAAAATGTTCGGTTTTTTGAAGCACCAGTCCTTGGAAAACTCTCCAATCTGACACGTGTGCACACACTGGAGGAGAAAAAGCCACATGCATCAAGGAATGTAAGTGTGAAGCACTTGCCTTGACTTGTTTATGCTAATGCTTATTTTATAATGTTGTTAACCTCAGGCATTCTGACATTGCTCACACTTCTTGTCTATGGCATCCTCTTTTCTTCCCTTTGTTCCTTCAGATTACAGGATGCATTAGGGACACTTTGTTTTCATGGATTTCTCTGCAATTCCAAAGGGTAGAATCTAGAAATAAATGGAAATCTTTCATGCTTATTTGTTCTGAGGATTCCTGTAACAAACACTTCCAGAATTGTATTATAAAAAATAATCAGACTTGAAATGGTTGCGAGAATGCTCTTTAGGTATTTTCAGTGATAATAAGATTTTACTTCTAGTTAGAAAAAGAAAAAAAACCAACACAAAAAACTGTTCCTTTCAATCTGGTAGTGGAGAATACTCTGCAAAAGTTGGCATACCCTACCCATGCTGTGATTATCATATTCTGTCCATGCACTTGTCCACACAGTCATTGTAGTGGGATAGTCAGGGATTTAATAAAATGTAGGGGTAGATAAGTTCTTAAATATTTACAATTTCTGCAGAGAAGAACATCTTCTGAGCAAGTCTTTAAATCTGGCATCTTGCTTTTTCTGAATCGAGCTTTGTCAAGGGTTCTTTGTATTTTAGTTTCCATGTGAGTCTGACCGAGCAACCAGAAGAAACAGTCTCAAAGTCAGAAACTTTCCTTTGGCTTGTGAGGCCAAGGATGGCTGCAGAGCTCATTAATTTCCACTGATACTGAGACCAAGAGCTTCACTTTAATAACTGTATAACTGCTGCCTTTGGCTGCATGTGTAAAAGGAGATTTTCAATATTTTTTTCCCCTCTACCAACATTCAAACTCTACTTCTCAGCTGACAAGTTTAAGTCAGATGATCAGATTGTCTCTGCTTATCTCTGTCTTTGAGCTGCAGGAGCCAATATAATTAATGTCCCTGTTATAGAGGAGGGAACTCCTCTGCCCCCCAGCTCATGCCAAGGCCATTTTGTCCCAGCCTGGCAGTCAGGTGTGGAGATGAGCTTTTCCTGGTGGTAACTGGTACCATAGGAAAAGCCCTGCCCTTACAGCTGTGTACCTGGTTGAATGGTGTTCATTTTGTCCCTTGGAGGTGGGCAGAAAAGCAAAAGAGATGTCATCAGCAACAGTCTGATTAGTGGAATAAAGGGATTCCTGACCCCAAAGGAGGGAAAGGTGTTTCATGCACTTTAATTGGTATCTTGTATCTGTGTGCTTAAACCTTAAGCCTGTTTTTAGCTGGTACCCTCCAAAGTCCATCCACTGCTCCTGTTGGCAGGGGACACCAGGAGTCCACTCAGCTCTCAGATGGGGAATGCTTTTCTTGCAGCCCTCTGGAGTGTCCTTTTCCCTTGTTTTGACAGTGACTCCTGGCAGCCTGTAGCAGTAGCTTGTGTGCTTGATAAATGGTGGCTCCCACAACAGCATTTGCATTAATGTTATACTGAATTTTTAGCGGGCTGGGTGCATCAGGTACTGCTGATATGTATGACTAGTATAGCTTTTCCAAGCCATGCTGCTACTTATCTCTGCTTTCCTCAATTAATCCAAACAATTAAAATTAAACACTTTTAGAAATAGCGGAGCTGAGTTTGGCATCCAGGCTTGTATTTCTCAAAGAGAGTGGTTAATAGCTGATCAAAATATTTTCAGGTAGGAAAGTGTACTTATTACCTCTTTTGTGCATTTTTATACATTTAGGATAACATTGTTTCATGAAGAGAATTATTCCTCTCTTTCATTAGCAGCATATTTTTCAAGGTTTTGTTCGCTTGAACATTACAAAATTACTTGATAAATAACTGCAACTTTTTGTTGGGTCAGCTAGTGCAGAAAAAGAAATGCACTTCTCAGTACTCTGCTTCCAGAGATAAAGTAAGTTTATTACTGCAAAAATTGCTTATGTTTATTTTACTTATAAAGAAAAACAAAACAAAACCAACCTGCTTCAATTTCATGAAAAATCAGCTCTGAGGAGGAAGTGTAGTTTGTGGTGAAAATAGGATGATTTACCCTGCATCAGTTTCTGTGTTTGTATGTCTGTGACACTTCAACAGTGATGAAAACCCACCCAAACCAGCTATCAATATGCCACCTCAATAATATTTTTGAAGGATTTAACCTACATTTGAGTTCGCTGTCAAAATATGACCCAAGGTAAATTTAAAAGAGTTTCCTTTTTTGAGCTAAAGATTTCACAGATAGCCGGTGCCAGTCTGACATCCCCACTCAGTCCAGGGACCACAATCCCACTCACATGAAGAGAAGCACTGCTGGTTGGGTCACTGTGTCCTCTTCCCATCCCATGGGAGTGGCACTTAGCGTTTCAAGTGCTGTCACTCACCTCAGTGTGGAAAAGGAAAGTCAATACTTGTGATCAGAGCCGTGGGCCTGCTTTGTTCCGTGGAATGAAATTGTTAATGCAGCAAACCCTATTATAAAGTGTTGTGGGGGTTTTTTGTTTGTTTGTTTTTGTTTGGGGGTTTTTGTTTGTTTGTTTTGTGTGTGTGTGTGTGTGGGTTGTTTGTTTGTTTGTTTGTTTTTCTTACCAGAATATATGGCCTGTATTAAAAGCAAGCAAAGTGTTTCTTAGCTGGCCAGCCCTGTACGTTATTATTTCTAATGATACAGTGCCAAAAGGGTAAAGCAGCTTTTGCACACCTAATGAAGAGGGGGTTTGTCTCTTAAAACTGACGTTATTGAACACCTTCACAAGGCTGGTGCGGATTTAAACCAGCTTATGTTCTCAACTACAATATTCAGCCTGTGGTGGTTAATCCACAGACCATGAATGAGCTGTCTTTGTAATGAAAGAGATGCTAAGAAAGATTTCTGAGTACCAGGAAAAAAAGTAAACTTTAAGGTAATTGATGTAGAACTCAATATTTATCCTGTGCAAGATTCAGTGCCAACTCTTTGAAAAATATGAATTGGGAAATAGCATGGAAAATAGTGCCTTTTAATACCTGTTCTGCACAACAGTGTTAAACTTTCTTTGCTCCTTCTCAGTGCAAATTCCTGCAGCATTTTGCTCCTTCCAACTGCTGTTTCATCAGTGGGATAAGTTATTTTCATCTTTCTCAGCTTCAATCTCAAATGCTATTAATATGATCAGCTAAGCAGTGACTCTAAATTCAGTCTTTACTGGTGGAAATATGGATGCTTCAGATAGCTGTAAATAATGGCCCTTCCTGGGAAGGGAGGGGAAGGAAATATTCCCCACGAAGTGAACAAGTACATGAGAAATTGTTCCCCTTCCCTTCCTCTGCACTTGTTGAAATAAAGGAAATCTTGTTTTAATAACTAAGTTTCATACAGATGAGGAGAGTCAGCTGCAGTAGATCTCCAGGTACCATAAATAATTTGTCAGAGATGTAGCTAACAGACATTTGATTAGTCATAACTACAGAAGGTCTGTTAACAAAATGATGGGGGAAAATAAAACCTGTAGTATTAACATACAACTAGAAGTAGAGCTACTTTTTTTTTTCTTTTTTCTTTCTTTTTTCTTTAAGGGAAATAGCACTGTAAAGAATATTTTTCATGACATATTTATCAACTTTTATTTAGGGAGAAATAATTGGCACAATTAATAGTTCTGTGAACTTGAATGGATAGTTCTCTACAAGTTGAGTTTCAACATACAGCCTTAATGGAAATAATTAAGTAATGTTTTAGTATTATAAGAAGCTCTTGTTGAATAGAGGAGCTGATGACTTAGCATTATCTTACCTCTGTCATCCCACAGTGCTTAGCAGTCTATAGGACTATTAGATTTTAAGCTGTGCCCCCACTGGGTAGCAGGTTGTTGCACTGACCGGGAGGAGATTGCCTTGGAGACATGATTCCTGAAGAACTGCTGTTCTTTAGAGGTAAAAAACTCCAAAACCCCTTGAACTTTTCTGTTATGTTTATTATTGGCAGTGACCATCCAGCTGGGTGCCTGCACTGCAGAATGAGCTGTGCTAGTGGAGCTGATTGAGCCCTTTCTGCCACTGAACACCTTTCTGGAAGAGCTGCTCTTTCAGGGCTACCCTGACAGGCTCTGTTTGAGAAACACCTGGAAACAGCTGTGCAGATGATATCTAGAGCATACAGGGAAGCATTATTGTCTGTCATTATGTGGCCTGGTCTTTTTGTTTTTGGATACTATTTTTCAAAGCAGTAGAAAACCCAGTTTAGAGGAATTAGAGATGAAGGAAATGCAGGAATCCCCTTGTGTGCTAATCCCAGCAGGTAGCGAGGGTTTGGGCTGTGATCTGATGGTGACTCCAGAGCTACCTTTCTGTCAGGTGCTGTTGTGGGGTCTGGAGCACAACAGTGATCCCCAGCACTGCACTTGTGACCACATTTCAGTCCACAGTGTTCCTGCAGGTGCACTGACTTTGCTGAAACTCATGGGTGCTCTCGTTCATGATTTCATAGACCTGATAGACAAGAGAGGGTGGGCTGGCAGGTCATAATGTACAACTGACACTCGTTTCAAGGCCTTTTGCGAGTTGTGCTTTGCCTCAGTACCATCAGACCAGGGCTGCTGTGGAGGAAAGCACATCAGCAGGGCTTCTATGCCAATGTATTTAAGGATGATGAGATTGGATCATAAAAAGCAATGAAGATAAAATAAATGTCTTCAGGATATGTTGCAAGTTGCTGCTTATGTACCACCACTACAAAAGCTGATGGCGTATCAGTTCAAGCCTTTAAAATTCTGCTAATCCAAACCTTGTCTGCTCTTTTCTCTCCCCTTTTTCTTCATTATACTGCTCAATCATCCAAGCCATAGTCTTTCTTGCTCTAGAAATTTCAAATAAGATGAAAAGAGAAATAAAACTGTAATCAGGACAAGTTTGAAGGAAAAAAAAAAAAGAAAATTCCAACTAGGGGAGAGAGAACAGGGTATCATACAAGCACTCAAATCAAAGAAACAGTGAATCAAGAGATGCCTGTCTGAATGCATGACACAGGAATTTTTGTGATGTGTAATTTCCACAAAGGTACAATTTATATAATGTAATAGCTGAGAGCATGCAGTTGTGTGCTATCAGATGAATAATTGGGATTCCACAAATCATGTGTCAGGAGCTCTGGATGGCAGCTAGGAAGAAAACAGAAGATAGATGAATAGTCTGGTAAAGAGAGAATTTTATTTATAAGCAGCGTATGAAACAGTTTTGACTGCATTTTTTTCACTACAAATTGATGTCTGAAAACTTTCTTTTAAGTTTTTCTTTATGGGAGAAAAACTTATGTGCAGGAGGAAGCTG
Organism: Empidonax traillii; assembly: GCF_003031625.1. Classification (NCBI taxonomy): domain Eukaryota; kingdom Metazoa; phylum Chordata; class Aves; order Passeriformes; family Tyrannidae; genus Empidonax; species Empidonax traillii. The sequence continues at coordinate 4,183,324 of NW_020955215.1, forward strand.
CAGTTGAAGGGAGTTAAAAGATGCTTCTCATTTAATCTGGGTAAAAATCAGAACACAGGGAAATGTTTGTCCATGTCTTAAATTTTTTTAACGCTTTAACAGAGGACATCTCCAAGCTTCTTTCAGCTAATGATGAAGCAATTGGTGTGATTATCAGTGCACTGGAGGAAGCTGGTTTATGTTGCCTGTTCAGTTGATTCAGGAAGGCGGCTGCCCTGGATTGTATAACCACTTGGGAAAATAAAACTATGTTATGCTGAAAAAAACCACCTCTCATTTAGGTATGGCTTGAGTGAGCCATCTTATGACACGGGACTTTATAAGCTTCACAACACCCCCTAATATTGAATAAAAAGTGTAGTAAAAAGGCTCTTTCCTACCTGAAATCTCAGTAAGGCTGAGCCATGAGGCATAATATCTTTGCCTTTGCAAGTTTTAAAACTGTGCAGAGCCTCTCCCTGGTGACTCTGGCTGTCACACAGGGCAGGGAGGGCCCTTTCTTCACCTGGATGTTCTTCAAGCAAAGCGTGGGCAAACTCCCATTCCTTTGGCACTAATACAAATATCAGCTGAATCTGTGGGTAATTTAATTTAAAGAGAGGAAATTCCAATCTGAACTTTGGGTCTCAGGTTTATTACTGATTTTTTTTGGTTTGGTTTGGGTTTGGATTTTTTTGTTTGTTTGTTGTTGGGGGGAGAAATAAGGGAAGGGGAGAGAAGAAAGTGTTTTTTAGAGACCATTGATCCTGGGATGAGCTCAGTTGGTCAGAGCACGATGCTAATAACACCAAGATGGTGGATTTGATCCCTTTATGGGTCATTTACTACAGAGTTGAACTCGATGATCTTTGTGGGTCCCTTCTAACTGAGAATATTCTGTGATTCTGTGATCTGTTTGCTCCCTGTTTTTCTGGAGCTGTAAAGGTAGAGAGCGTAGAGAACACTACATCAGTGAATTTTTTTTTAGCTTGTTTGACTCATAATTTTCTTTTTTAACTAGTTTTTTAACTAGTTATTCCTATTACTGTTAAATGCCTTTGTTTGACTTCACTAAATCATGTGAATGGAACACCAGTAGTGACTTTCATGGTCAGAGTCGTGTGTGAAGGTGAGTGGAAACCTGCAGTACAGAAGAAAACCGAGTTACCCTCGGTTCTGGTTTGTTAGCTTTCCTCATTTTTAGAGAGAAAAAGGGAGGAGGAGATGAGACTGCAGGAGCAATAGGTATGATATAAGGTCCAAGAAAGCATAGTGATTTGGAAAGTCTGAGTGACATTGACCCAAATGTAATCTTGCTAGTAGCTTTCTGGATAGGGAAAAAAAAGAAAAATTGATTTTTTTTTTCCCCTAAGCTGCTGCTGTATGATTTCTTAACTCTTGAGGTTTTGCTTTTGCTGTATTGATCTCTACTGGTGCTTATCTCTCGGAGTCTGCATGAAGTCCATCCCAAAGAGTTATCTGGCCAACCCTCGAGCCCACCTCGTGCTACCTCCAGTTGACCTCAGTTAACCCTTCTGGCTTTGTCAAACACCAAGTGCTGGTAGGAGAAGTCATCCCTTCCCCCTGGAATTGTGATCACGACTGTTGTGAACAAGACTTTGCTGTCCATGGAAACCTTTGCTTAGGAAGGCATTCTTGTAGCCCAAATAGTTGAGGTACTTTGGATGCAGGTTGGGATTCCTGTGCAAATATGAGGACTTAGTCCCAGCTTTAGTCAAGGCATGTTTTCTTTTGGCTTTTCTTTGCATTTTCAGAATGCAGAGGTGCAGATTCTGATCTCATGGCACTGTAAATCAGGAATAGCTCTTCGGACCATAATGCACCAATATCAGTATAAAACCAGTATAAAAGTGATCAGAGTCTATTCCTCAAAGTGCTAATTTTATAAGGTGAAATACATATCTTTTGACAGTTTTAAGACAAAAATATATTAACTGATTTATTTAGCAGCTCTTTAAGGTCCGAATGGTTTTTTTAACATTTTTACTTGGAATGAGGGTTATAGGTCCCAATTAATAATAAAAACAGAAGGTAATTGGAGCAGACTATTTATATATGTGTGTGTGTGTATATATATATACATATAATATTTATGGTATTCCATGTATTAATATGTAAAATTTGGGGGCAGAGGAGCAAGAGAGGCCAAACTATTATTCCTTTTATTATGATGTATCTGAAATAAGCAGTATCTGACTCTACAGCTTGTTAATGTCATCTGACATTCTGTAGTAGATATGAAAAATCAATGGCAGAAGCAGAAGTGTGTAAATACGTATAAGGCAGAATAAACAACCAGCAAAAACATATTTCACAGAGAGCTCGTGCTATGGTGTTTTGTAAAAGGCATGGCTGGACCCTGAGATCCAAGGAGGTGCAATTCAACGGTGATAAAATTCTTAGTACTGGCTCATTCAATCACTCTCCAAGGTATAAATGTTGTCTGTTCCCTGCCCCCACAGTAGGACAGAAAGAAATTGTTACCTTTCCATTAAGTAAAGCAAATGACCTTAAATTCCTTGTTTATGGCCTTTGCTGAGATATATCAGAATTCAGGGAGGAAAAAAAAAAAGTATTTTAAGGTTGGATTTTCAAAATGCAATAATGAATTTGAGAGGAGTTTTCCAAAGTCTAAAACTTCATCAGAACTGTTGACTTTGCTACAACTTCCTCTATCCCTATTATTCATATAACAAAGAATTGCTCTGAAACACTTTCTGTGCCCTTAGCCAAGCCTCAATCCTTCTATGAGGATTCATGGGAATTAATGTAGATCCTCTCTCAAATCTTTCTCAAGAGGGTACAGTTGTGCCTTGATGCTCACAGTGTGTGAAACAAGTGCAGAATTTGGATTAATATTTTGGAACTCTGAAAAACACTTGTTGTTTTTCCCTGTGAAAGCTGTGGATGCTGTTTATCTGTACTGTGACTGCAGAGATCTGTGTGAGTGGAAGCTGAAATGAGTTACTGAACTGGATGGAGAGAGGGGCCTTCTGAGGGTATTTTTGGTTCCTGGCCTTCTATGGGATAAGAAGAGACACACATTAATCAGTGCATCAATCACTGCTATATGCACACAGGACAATATATTATTCATAACTCTGGCCTGAAGATAACAAAACTGATCTCAGTTTCCATAGAGCTGAGCCTTCATAATGTCTTCTCATCATGTACAAATGACATTTGATTAGCACTCACAGATAGAATCATCTTTATGTAAACTTTATGCTGCAGTAGGAAACTGCTCAGTTGCCCCTCTTTGAGATAAGGCTAAAAATATATTTCCTTCAAGAGGCTGGACTTTTAATGTGAAAAATGAAAAGCAGGTTTAGATTTTTCACACTAAGTGCAAATGCTGTTTGATGCTCTCAGACAGACTTCATGGTACCCTTTCTGCCAAAGATAACATTACTGAGTGTGCCTCTACAGCTTTAAAATGATTTGGGACAAATTATCTTCTGCTGGGGCACTCAGCTGACTGCTGTGAAGTTGGACCAGTAGAACTGGGCTAATTTTGTTGATTCCACAGCTTTCTCTGCTTCCAAACAACATCTGTGCTCAAAATGCAGCAAGTTACCAGTACAACTGCTGTTATTTTGCATTGTGTGACATGCATGATTTATTTTAGTTTAACAAGTTGTAAACAATTTCTTTATATGCAAGAGATGTAAGTGGACAGAGGATTAAAAAAATAAGTATTGCTTGTATGTAAAATCTAAATGTGAACTTTTAGAGAGCTGAGTTCATTAAGCATTTGTAATGCTGAAGATGTTGAGTTGCATGCATGCCATAGTCAGACTGCTAAATGCATGATGAAGCATTATCACTTCCCATAGGATTCAGAGAATTAGCTTGAATGATTCTGGATTATTCCAGTTTTAAAAAAATGTGTCATCTGGAGTCATAAAATTCCACTGTAGCTTATTCTGAATGAACTCCTTCTTGAAAGTGTTAATAACTACTGCTCTATTGAAACAGTGTTAGAAAAAGATCTTAAGAAAACATTATAGCAAATATAAATTAAAGTGGGGTTTTATGATAGTGTCAAACTGCATCAGGGTTTTTTTTTATTGTTTGCTTTCAAATTTTTAATTTAGAAATGACCTTTCAACAAATGAGCCCATGGCAGTGAAAAATGATGTCACAGGAGCACATTCCCTTTTCCAGTGCTAGTTGGACTGCATATATAGAGTACAAGCAAAGTGTAAAATCAATAAAGGAAGTTGATTGTTTTGTAATATCCCTCCATTTCCCCAGCAAGTCCTAATGACTTGGTCTGCCTTTTGCAGTGCAGAGTGCAGTCCTGCTGTTAGAAGCAAGAAAAGGTGTTTGCACAATACTTTTCAAATGTGTCGATGGAAAAAATTGACTGCTTGAAGGTCATTAGATTTTCTGTTTGTTTTGTTTTACTGGTGTTTACAAATTCAGGAGTGAAAATAAACTTCTTAATCTGCTTACATAACAGGGATATTTAAAAAAAAAATCTGCAGGAAAGATTTCACCTAAAATATTTGACAAATCTTAACCACTCACATAAATAAAATGAAAGGATCAACTCTAAAGCAGTTGTGTGGGAAGAGCTCTCTTTTATGATGTACCAAGCTGAATTTAAGGATATAAGTCTGTTATCTGGTAAAAAGTTCTTTGCAGACTTGCACATATTAGGATTGAGCTTGGTGTGGGTACAGATACACTGTGTGTACGAACCTGAGAGCTCATTTATTACCTTCTGATTAAATCCTAAGGTTTAAACTTTGGTATCTCAGTGGAGGACCTTCTGTCCTGGGGTCTTTAGGGTCAGCCTGCGGGAGAAACTGGAGGAAGATTGATCCTGCTGTGGGAATGATGAACTTAGTTGGCATCTTCTGACTGCTCATTGCATAATGCTGTATGTCAGCACATGAGGAAACAGACTGGTGAAAAGCAATGGGAATGTATTTAAAAAAAAAAAAATCAGCTTAAAGCTCTTTAGTTTTCTGCTGTGATGGAGGGAAACTCTTAGCAAGTCACAGTCCCTACTGAGAAATATTGATACTGTGTGTGAGTTCCCTTGGGTATGTCCTAACCATGGCTCTGCTTGGTGCTTTCATACATGGCTTGCATAATGAAATAGAAGATATGAATGGTACATGTGTAGGTGACACCGAACAGGAAGTAATTATTGCTGTATTTAAGGATACCATTAGATTTCAGGAAAGTCTTGATGAGCATAAGAATAGTTTTATGTTGTTTTTTGGGAGAAAGAAAGACAAACAACTAAGGATTTTGTGGTGGAGGATGTTGATCATATCAGTTATGAGGATAAAAATGTATGTAATTAGGAAAAATAAACTCTGGAAAGAATCTGAGTGCATAAGAGATACTTGGTGGTTCACAAAAAAGGCAAAGACACGTGGACACGGTCGTAATGACACCTCATGAATAGAAGCATAAAGTTAAATCATATAATATAAACCTTTTGTAAAGTGCACTTTATTCAGTTTTGAGCATCATACTTGGAAAAGTAAGACTGGTATTACTTGGAGAAGGTCTGGGACAGAATTAAGGATAATCATAAGGAGCAAACTTAGTATTTCCCAAGAGGAGAGGAACTGGTATTTTTGGGTTAGAATACTGGAAACTGCATAGACTTATCAAAACTCAAAGGTGTGGTCATCCACTGCATAGCAAAAATGCAGATCTATTCTGATATTTATTCGGAAAGAGCAGAGAATATATCTTGAAGGAAAATTTGTATTAGTCATATGAAATCCTTTCATATCAGTAGGAGAGCCGAAGCTTTAAAATATTACTTTGGGAAACTGAGGAAGCATCATGATATAGAAAACCTTTTAGAGCAGGTTATGCAAATTTCTTTCTGAGTCATCAGCTACAATGAATGGATTAAATGGTCTAACACCCTTTCCACCTTTTTTTTTTTTCCCCATATTCTATGATTATTGTATCTTTATGCATAAGGATGTGGTGTGGGTAATAAGTCTTTTTGGAACCAATCTCTATCTCCCTGAAATCGCCAGAAAGAAGCTCTAATCCACAAATGACTGGAATACATTTATGTCAGTCATGATTTTGAGCTTCTTGCATTATCCTTCAGCAAAGTTAAGTGAATAATTTGTCCTGGTAAAAATGTTAATGGAAAATGATTGCTCACTCTGCAACTCCAGAAGTAGGCACAATCCTAGGGAATGTATCTGGCCAGAAATAACTGGGGAGTGCTTGTAAAATTTGGTCAAAAAGGACATCAGACTTTGAAATTACTCTGTCATTAGTGTGTGTGTGATTTATTTATTTATACTTTTGTTTTATTTTTCCTGTATTGGCTCGTGCTTTTCATTTTATTGGGTTTAAGGGATGCCAAGTTTAACATTTTTAGCTCCCTTTGAACTACGGATTGTGGGAATAAATTCCTTGTTATTGCCTTAGTCTTCAGTTTGTTTTCTCTGCTTAAAATTACAATATGAACCAGTGCAGGTCAAAAGTTTTGTTTAATGAGAGTTGAGCATTCTCACCCTTGAACACAAGAAGAAAATGAGTTTTGCTTACTTATAGGGATGTTCTGCAGCAGGCGATGCAAATACATTTTGATTTAGTTCAGATTGGAATGAAACTAGAGAAATTAAAGGTCTAGTATTTGGTATAAGGTTTAGGGCTTAACTATGCCCCATATCAACCCTGCAATATATGTTACTTCTGTTCTTTTAAAAAAAAAAAAAAACCTGTAAAACCAAAACAACTTTTAAGCTTCATGCTGGAAGCGGATTTCACAATGCATAAAAAGCTTAGGAGAAGCTGAAGTCTGAAATTCTCCAAAAAGCAACTTTATGCAGATTTGTAAAATCACAGGCATATGATAATGCAACACTATTTCAAATTACTTTGCTCTCCCTGCTGGAAATGTAGGATCCTCTAAATAATGAGCAAAGTGTGGTGTGAAAAATTAGGTGTTTTGGAAACATTAAGCGAAAGAGATTTGCAGAGTGAATGAAGTATCCTGCCAGGATGCAAAATTATTTCAGGCCAAGAAAACTGAGTCCAAGCTGTTAGACATACTGTGGGTATCCTGTTTGGGCAAAGGAATGAAATGCTAGATTGGAACATTCTCTAAAGCGTTCGAACCCAGCTGGTATTCTATTTCACTTTGTGGTTTCTAGCACAGTCACACTGACAGAAGTTTTCGGCTACACTTGGCAACTTCCAGAATGCTGTTCTCCTGAGGGTGGTGATATTTGCTCCCAAAATCACGTCATGAAAGGTCATGGAGCCAAACATGTCAATAGAGTCTGCCTGAAAGTGTTAGGTCTGGGAAAATGTGATCTGATCACTGCTCTTAATGTAGCTCTCTGAATGTCTTAGTGAGCTGCTAATTGCATGTTAGACAAGAAATGTGTGGGTGTTTTTCTTTTCTTGGCTGGGTCCTGCCTGATCTCACCTCAGAAACTGTAGAGGAAACAGGGCCATAGTGTGGATGACCAGCTACTCCTGGTCAAACCCAGCAGTGCAAGATATATTGCATGAAAAAGTACTATAAACCATATAAAATCTATGTAGGTCTGTGAAACTCCTCTTTAAATGCCAATAATACTGTGTGTGTAAGAAATACTGCATGCCTAGCGTTTTAAATAACGGGGATCATGTTTTAATTATTGTGTTAGATTGAAGTAATCTCTGGTGTTGTGCAGCTTTGTGGTCATAAATTCTGACAAAGATATTGTGCTGAGTGGTCAGACTTGTTACTGCTTTTTAAAATGCTGCAGGCGGGAGAAAAAGGGGAAGCCACGATTTATAGGCACAAAAATCATCATTTGTCAGAAAACAGCAAGTTTAAAGATAGTCTGTCGATGTTTAAAACCTGGGAGACAAAGTTTGTTACATATGCAGAAATTTCATTTCAGCAGAGATAGAATAAAGTTTTAAATTAAACTGAGATAGTGAGAAAAATTACTTAATACAAATTACTTTTGGAAACTGAACAGGATGTCAGGAATAGTTACCATAATGTGCACTCATAAAGCCATAAGAACCTTGGTTGACCACAGCAAACTTAGGTGTAAATAGCATTTTAGACTTTTCACTTACACATGCATGGTTGTGTTTCATCAAAAACTGATTTTAAGAACGAGCAATATTAAATCATTGCTCCTTTTCAGTCCTGTAGGCAACCTAATAACTGCGAAATTGTCAGATAAAGACATGTGGCAGGTACTGAACCTGAAAATTCAGGCTTTTCAGATGATATACGGTAACTGCAGAATGATTAGTATGTTGTGTCCGATGCCAAAACCTTAGAGAGAAAACTGCTGTATGCAGCACACATTTGTGCAACTTGACTTTGTTCTTAGCCTTGGAGGTATTGATTCAGGCTTTGAATGGACAAAGAACGTGCATGGAGAACGTCTGACTTGCAGAGTAAAAGGGTAACACCTGAGCTCCAGCTGCAACTCAGGCTGCCAAGATGGTCCCTCTCAAGCACACAGAGGGCAAAGGGAATGAAGCCTGACATCTGTGGCTCCAGACAATTTCCCACTTCCTGCCTGCCCTCCCTACTCCTCTGCCTGCTCTTGTGGTTATTGGTTGAAACCTGAGAGACCTGAGAGAACCTGACAAGGTGTGTGGCCAGACTGTTGAAATGCAAAGGAACGCTGGGGCAGCGGGGTCTTCACGCTGGAAACAGAGAACAGATAAAGACCATCCCTTACTTTCAGCTGCATCCTATGGGATTCTGCAGCTTTATTAGCACTAGACAAATTTGATACCTGGTGGCACAAAACATATTGTTTTGTTAAGGAAGCTTTCACCTGCCTGAACCACAGAAGCCATGTCCAAACCCAAAGGATTCCTTCACTGAAACTTTGATGGGTGTTTTGAAACTTTGATGGGAGTTTTTGTATAGGAAGACTAGAAAGCCTTGATGGACACATTATGTCACATGTTTGCTCTAAGGAAGAGTATTGATACTGTCCCTCTTTGTTTTGGAAAACACTGAAGTATGTAAGACTTGGCTAATTCCCGAAGAGAGGATTCTCCAGGAGTTTTTTTATCCAAAGAGCTTTGGATACTTCTGGTCAGGGACTAGGCGTTCAGGATTCTGGAGTACTGTGTAGAGCTCTGGGACCTTCAACATAAGGACATAGACCTGTTGGAGTGATTCCAACAGATGACTGGGGGATGGAGCACCTTTGCTGTGGAGACAGGCTGAGAGACTTGAGTTGTTCAGCCTGGAGAAGAAAAGATTCCCAGGAGACCTTAGAGTCCCTTCCAGTACCTAAAGGGGATCCAGGAGAGCTGGAGAGGGACTTTGGACAAGGAGAAGCAGTGACAGGACAAGAAGGAATGGCTTTAAACTGAAAAATGGCAGGGTTAGATTAGATATTAGGAAGAAATTCTTCCCTGTGAGGATGATGAGGCCCTGGCACAGGTTGCTCAGAGAGGTTTTGGGTGCTCTAACCCTGGAAGTGTCCAAGGCCAGGTTGGATGGGGCTTGGAGCAACCTGGTCTACTGGAAGCTGTCTCTGCCCATGGCAGGGGATTGGAACAAGATGAGCTTTAGGGTCCCTTTCAGCTCAAACCATTCCATGATTCTATGTTATTTTTACATGGTGTAGAGCGTACTCCGAGGTTGTTGATCACCTTCTAAACAGGAACTTACTGCTTAAGGAATGACTGAAAAGGAATGACATGCTATTGAAAGTGGGCAAGGGCTTAAAATCTGTATTTTAATAACTGTGTAAGGCTTTGGGGGCCCACTCCTTATGAGTTTAAGTATTTGTTCTCTCAGCAATTGAAAGAAAATTCTGGATGATCTTAGGTGGATAATCACAGCTATGACATGCAAGCTTAATGAGCTCTGTTACTCAGTACATAAGTATCAGTTAATTCATGTCTAAGCTGATTATAACTGTATTAAAAAATTCCCTTCTGTGCTGAAACAATTAAAGATGCATCTGCACTTCCTTTGACATGTACTAAAATGCATTTCTATTTACACAGGAACAAGTGTTATGTAAGGCAGCAGCAATAGCTGTTACTGAAACTTGATACTTGAGGATAAATAACAAGCCTTTAAACTGAAAGTCTTTTTTTTCCCCTGAAAATCTGGCAGATTGCATCATGGTTTTCTTTGGTTTTCAGAAAAAAAAAAAGAAAAATATTACACAGAAGTTGTGTTTATTTCATAGTTGTGTGACTCTGGGGACGTGATCATGTGCAATAACCAATCCTGTGGTTTTACTCTTTTTGCTGTGCTCTGCAATGTCTACAGTATGTAGACCATCATTTTGCTAAACTGAGTCTGTTATTCAGAAACATTTCATTTTGTATACCAGAGTCTCAGAATGTCTTTTTAATTTCATGTATTAATGGCAAATTGATTATAGGAACACTTCATTTGTATAGACACCATCAAGGCTGTAGTTTTAGCTACGACTGGTTACGTGTATTATATTGCTCCTGATTCTAGGGTGAATGAACACTTAAAACACTTCTGCTGTGAACAAACTTCATTATGAATGAAAAATACATTGCCCACAAGTCTTTTTTTTTTTTTTTTTTTTCTCATAGCATCTTTTGGTGTTCAATTTCTATGGTTGGGCACTGAACAGGCTCCTCAGGGCAGTGGTCAAAGCACCAAGCCTGACAGAGTTCAAGAAGCATTTGGATGATACTCTGAGGCACAGGGTGTGACTCTTGGGGGTGGTCCTCTGCAGGTCCAGGAGCTGGACTTGATGATCCTTGTGAGTCCCTTCCAACTCAGCTTATTCTGTTATTCTGTAATTAAAATCGCTCTCTCAACAAAAGCAGAGGAGGCCAAACATCAGCAAGGCAAGTTAGTTGAAAAAGTCGTCCTTGCAAACCTAGAACAATTCTTGGCACAATAATTTGAGTCTACAGCTAACATTTAAAGTATTGGTGTTTCAAAGCTGTCTTTGTCAGCCACAGCATATTTTGGAGATATTAGAAATCAATTATTAGCAACACTGATGATAACAACTGATCAAAGCTTCCCTCTCATTTTAATAAAGCAAAGCTTTGCTGTCATCTTGAGAGACCTCAGTGCTCTCAAATACCTTTGTTTGCTGTGAAAACGGAAGGTGGTGTGTGAGGTTAGTCAGTGGGCAGTGAATACAAAGTTACCAAAGGAATTCCTCTGAAACTTTAGCAGCAGAATTTTTAAGGTGATCTGCACTTTCCCTACTTTTTTCTTGGGCAGAACCCCAAGGGGCTGACAGTGCAGACCAATGGTAGGATTAAAGTGTTGAAAATAAAAGTTCTGCAGTAGTTTGCTTTCTCCCTGGCTTGACTTGCTAGCCTGAGGTGAACTGCTGGCTCTTCTCACCGAGGCTTCCAGCTGAGGTGGCTTAGACAGTCGGTAGGGCAAATGATTGAGGCCACAGTGTCGGGAAAATGATGGAGGAGGGGAGGACTTGCTCACTGTGCAAGAAGCAATGTAGTGTTTCCCCGATAGAGGCAGAGAATGGGACCTAAGGCTGCCAGTGGTGTCACTTGGTTGACCCTGCTGGACCTGCAGTTTCCCTAAGATGGAGTTGTGCTAAATATGATTACATTTTTCTGGCCTTGCTGTCCTACAGTGTCCATGCAGCTGCTGTACAGCATGCACAATCTCTTCTCAGCACTGTGTAGCTCACAGTGTCACGGTAACTGATCCTCATTTATCCTAAATTACTTTTTATCAAAAAAAAGGTCGTTGTCTCCTGACACATCTGCTACTTACACTAAAAGTTGCTTTGATCATCAACATGTATTAAACATCAATTCCTCTTTAAGTTTCCCCCTAGGGCACCTGCTGTAGTCCAGGTCACCTTTTACTGTGCTCAGGTATAAAGTTCTGCAAGTTAAATTTTATATATATATATTTTATTTTTTTTAACACTACAGGTTGCCGAACAGGTTTGTTGAATAAGCAATCAAGCTTGTCCTACAGGAACCCACTGCAGTAATGAATGTGTTATTTTTAAAGTTCTGCATAAACCTTGCTCTGATTACCGTCTGGAGGACTCCAGCTATCCTTTTCTGTAAATATTATTTGACTCATGAGGCATAAGAAAATACTAAATGAATTTTGTCTAGTGTATGTAACCCAAAATCCAATGTGAATTTCACAAGTCTAGTATAGCAAAACGTTTCAATCAATTCATATAGTTCAAATCTCACAGAAAATGATGGAAATCAGGAATTTAAAGCAAGAAATCTAGAGAAAGTGCCATTAGTTTAGAGAACATCTTCTGAGCAAAGTATCAGGTAAATTATTCATTCTGATTTATTTGCTCAGCTTGAAAGCCTTCTGTGATGTTGCATTTTGGCTCTACAAATGTAATAATTTGACTTTTAGGGATATCAGCTTATCTTCCTCATTACATCATTGCACTTTTACAAAATCCCCCTGCTTGTTATACCAAGTAATTGTTTCTATCAGCATTATTTTCTCCCTTCTTATCCATCATCTCTCTGAGAACATTTATTTCTTTGCCAGCTCTGTTTTACGGTGTCTGCATCATATTAATAATGGCACAGATGGAAAAGTTCTGTGAGGTCACTCAGTACAATCCATTTCCTGATGCAATGTTGGGCTTTTATATATTTTCCAATATATGAAGCCTGATGGTAAATGAGTCAAGTGACTGGATTTTCACAATCTCATTCAAGTCTTAATGCAGTATTTTTTTTCTTCTATCTTTCTCCCCTTCTACCTTCTTACATTTCTTGCAGTAGCTAAAAAGTGCTTTTTGACAGATAAGAAATTGCATAGGCTTATGAAATCTGTGGCAGTGNTTTTTTTTTTTTCCCTTTCATAACATCTTTTGGTGTTCAGTTTCTATGGTTGGGCACTGAACAGGCTCCTCAGGGCAGTGGTTAAAGCACCAAGCCTGACAGAGTTCAAGAAGCATTTGGATGATACTCTGAGGCACAGGGTGTGACTCTTGGGGGTGGTCCTGTGCAGGTCCAGGAGCTGGACTTGATGATCCTTGTGAGTCCCTTCCAACTCAGCTTATTCTGTTATTCTGTAATTAAAATCGCTCTCTCAACAAAAGCAGAAGAGGCCAAACATCAGCAAGGCAAGTTTGTTGAAAAAGTCATCCTTGCAAACCTAGAACAATTCTTGGCACAATAATTTGAGTCTACAGCTAACATTTAAAGTATTGGTGTTTCAAAGCTGTCTTTGTCAGCCACAGCATATTTTGGAGATATTAGAAATCAGTTATTAGCAACACTGATGGTAACAATTGATCAAAGCTTCCCTCTCATTTTAATAAAGCAAAGCTTTGCTGTCATCTTGAGAGACCTCAGTGCTCTCAAATACCTTTGTTTGCTGTGAAAATGGAAGGTGGTGTGTGAGGTTAGTCCTGTGGGCAGTGAATACAAAGTTACCAAAGGAATTCCTCTGAAACTTCAGCAGCAGAATTTTTAAGGTGGTCTGCACTTTCCCTACTTTTTTCTTGGGCAGAACCCCAAGGGGCTGACAGTGCAGACCAATGGTAGGATTAAAGTGTTGAAAATAAAAGTTCTGCAGTAGTTTGCTTTCTCCCTGGCTTGACCTGCTAGCCTGAGGTGAACTGCTGGCTCTTCTCACCGAGGCTTCCAGCTGAGGTGGCTTAGACAGTCGGTAGGGCAAATGATTGAGGCCACAGTGTCGGGAAAATGATGGAGGAGGGGAGGACTTGCTCACTGTGCAAGAAGCAATGCAGTGTTTCCCCGACAGAGGCAGAGAATGGGACCTAAGGCTGCCAGTGGTGTCACTTGGTTGACCTTGCTGGACCTGCAGTTTCCCTAAGATGGAGTTGTGCTAAATATGATTACATTTTTCTGGCCTTGCTGTCCTACAGTGTCCGTACAGCTGCTGTACAGCATGCACAATCTCTCCTCAGCACTGTGTAGCTCACAGTGTCACGGTAACTGATCCTCATTTATCCTAAATTACTTTTTATCAAAAAAAAGGTCGTTGTCTCCTGACACATCTGCTACTTACACTAAAAGTTGCTTTGATCATCAACATGTATTAAACATCAATTCCTCTTTAAGTTTCCCCCTAGGGCACCTGCTGTAGTCCAGGTCACCTTTTACTGTGCTCAGGTATAAAGTTCTGCAAGTTAAATTTTATATATATATATTTTATTTTTTTTTAACACTACAGGTTGCCGAACAGGTTTGTTGAATAAGCAATCAAGCTTGTCCTACAGGAACCCACTGCAGTAATGAATGTGTTATTTTTAAAGTTCTGCATAAACCTTGCTCTGATTACCGTCTGGAGGACTCCAGCTATCCTTTTCTGTAAATATTATTTGACTCATGAGGCATAAGAAAATACTAAATGAATTTTGTCTAGTGTATGTAACCCAAAATCCAATGTGAATTTCACAAGTCTAGTATAGCAAAACGTTTCAATCAATTCATATAGTCCAAATCTCACAGAAAATGATGGAAATCAGGAATTTAAAGCAAGAAATCTAGAGAAAGTGCCATTAGTTTAGAGAACATCTTCTGAGCAAAGTATCAGGTAAATTATTCATTCTGATTTATTTGCTCAGCTTGAAAGCCTTCTGTGATGTTGCATTTTGGCTCTACAAATGTAATAATTTGACTTTTAGGGATATCAGCTTATCTTCCTCATTACATCATTGCACTTTTACAAAATCCCCCTGCTTGTTATACCAAGTAATTGTTTCTATCAGCATTATTTTCTCCCTTCTTATCCATCATCTCTCTGAGAACGTTTATTTCTTTGCCAGCTCTGTTTTACGGTGTCTGCATCATATTAATAATGGCACAGATGGAAAAGTTCTGTGAGGTCACTCAGTACAATCCATTTCCTGATGCAATGTTGGGCTTTTATATATTTTCCAATATATGAAGCCTGATGGTAAATGAGTCAAGTGACTGGATTTTCACAATCTCATTCAAG
>NW_020955215.1:4198919-4283473 GCF_003031625.1 Empidonax traillii
GTTATACCAAGTAATTGTTTCTATCAGCATTATTTTCTCCCTTCTTATCCATCATCTCTCTGAGAACGTTTATTTCTTTGCCAGCTCTGTTTTACGGTGTCTGCATCATATTAATAATGGCACAGATGGAAAAGTTCTGTGAGGTCACTCAGTACAATCCATTTCCTGATGCAATGTTGGGCTTTTATATATTTTCCAATATATGAAGCCTGATGGTAAATGAGTCAAGTGACTGGATTTTCACAATCTCATTCAAGTCTTAATGCAGTATTTTTTTTCTTCTATCTTTCTCCCCTTCTACCTTCTTACATTTCTTGCAGTAGCTAAAAAGTGCTTTTTGACAGATAAGAAATTGCATAGGCTTATGAAATCTGTGGCAGTGTCAAGCACATCATATTCTTAACAGCATTATTAATATGTTAACAGGTGGCAGCTTATTATTGTTCAGTGTTTTAAGTGTAAAATATCTCATACTCTTTTTTTTTTTTCTTTTAATTCACCTTTGTAGTTTCCAGTTAATTTGATTAGCAGCTTTGGCTGATAGCTTCTTAAATTGTTTTATTTCACAAAGACAAAATGCAGTAGTTTGAAGTTCTTTTGGTTTTGATTCAGCTGCAGCACTCATTTTGGCTTTTAGTATGCACAAAATCTAAATTGAATTATTTTTGTTTATCAGTGTCAAATAAATCTTTAATCTTGATTGCCTAATAAAAGTGGCAGAAAACAAGGAAATGAAAAATGTAGGGAATGTCACAGCAACTGAAGCTTTTGCTGGCTCCAATTGTAAAAAGTAGCTTCCTGTATCTTGTCAGCAGGCATTGCATCAAAATAAGAGATTTTAACAATTTACTGGCTGATGTAGCCACTTTTATGCTTTTTACAAGCCAACTGTTTAGAGTGGTGAAAATTGCCACAATAGAGATCTGGAATAAAGCAGGAGATAAACTGCTCCGTTCAGACCAGCCTATGCCTTTGCACTCCATATTGTCTCTTTGAATCTTTGCCTTCTGTTAGAGTTATTCTGTTAGAGTGTTACACTGCTTTTTCTACCCCAACCACCCGGTTTACATATAAAATATATAATTATCAAAAATTATAATTTAAAACGTTCCAAAACTGTAGGAGGAAAAGGCTGTAGGGGGCTCTGAGATGACCTTTTCAAACATGAAGAGACTTTCCTCCCTCTTGATGAGGGGATTTCTCAACTTGATCCAGTAACCTGGTAACTTGGGTTTATGCCTTAAATGCTGAGCTGCTCCTCAGTCCCTCCTGCTCACCAGGATATTTGTCTGTACCACCCCACAATGCTGGCTTTGCTCAGGTGGTGCTTACACTGCAAGTCTGACTGTTCTCTGCAGTTTTCCTTCTCCCCTTACAGCGCCAGGTCACAGACACGTCTTTTTGTGATTTTCTCTTTTTGCCCAAATAACTGACTTTTCGAGTATCCAGTGGAAGATCCAATTCTTTACCAAAGGCTTAGAGTTAAATTAATATTAGTATTAACATAATCAATAAATTAGGCATTCAAATCCACAGACATACTTCTGTTCAGAGTTGGTCTAAGAACGTCAAAAATGAAAGTAAGTTGTGTCTGGCAACTGTCCTTTCAAGTGGTATTGGCCAAGTGACTAAAAGTATTATGGCTGTTTCTTTTTTCATATTTCATTTAAATAAGTTCTATAGGAGAAAAATTCTCTCCTACACAGTGTTTGCAGAGTACTCAGTGGAACAGTGCATCCTGTTTTCTTCTGGAATATAAATGTTTTGCAAACACATAACAAGGAGCCTGTAGCTATTGTACACAGAATTCCATAGTAAACTTCCAGCTTAGAATGATCTTCATTTGTGCATCTTAAATACACTGGCAGAGAGCCAGTTTTGATCCCTCATTCTTTTCTTTTCACACACACAATGTACCCCTGAAAATGCAGGCCAAGACAACGCAGATGGGCAGTCTTGATTTATAGTAGAAATTCTCTTCATATTAGAAATTCTGCCTAAAAGAAATGTTAGTAAAATTTTATTTTAATAAGGCTTCTCTGTGAGCAAATTGGCTCAATGCAATAATGTATTTCCAGTGTAAATGTGTTAACATGATTGTACTGATACCTCTTATTTTATTTAGGAGCTAGCAAAACCTCTATCTCTAGAATCAACTATTTTACCAACATAGTGTTGTACCTACAGCAGACATGATGATAGTTATACTAGGTGACATTTTTAGGGTTTATTATAATTTGCAGAAGACACCTATTCAAACTATTTGAAATGTTAAGTATATGTTATAGTTCCACAAGCACTTAAAGGTAATCTAATCCTGCCTCTGGAGGAAGCTTTTCCTTCCCTTCCATCCGTTTGAGCTGACTCTGAAATGAACCAAATGAAATGTTGCTCTGGTTTAAACTGCCTTTATTCCTCACTCCCTGGTTTGATTTGAAACCCATCGATTCCCTGTGTGGGTCGTTTCAGAATGGTTTGAAGACCTGCACAAGGGAGACTGCGAGAGGGGAAGTGAGATTCGAGTAGCTAAGCATGAAAAGGACACCTTTGGCATCCGTGCAATTTCTGCCAGGTTAAACTACTTGCAAACCTTAGTGTTACTTGTGACATGTTCATACAGCGTTCAGGGATGAAGTGGGGCACAGGGTTACATTTAGGGATCCTTCAGCTGTCTTGTTAAAATTTCTAATACATTTCAACAGTCACGCCCTGTGCCTGGAAGCATCACCCAAACATTATTTGAGCTCTGCCAGGCTTGGTGCTGTGACCACTACCCTGGGGAGCCTGTTCAGTGCCCAACCACATTCTAGGGGAAGAACCTTTTTCTGGCATCCAACCTAAACCTCCCCTGACACAACTTCAGGCCGTTGCCTCAGGTCCTGTCGCTGCTCCCCACAGAGCAGAGATCAGTGCCTGCCCCTCCTCTTTTCCTCAGGAGGAAATTGGAACTGCGGTGAGGTTTCCCCTCAGTCTCCCCTTCTCCAGGCTGAACAGACCAGGTACCCTCAGCAAGGCTTTTAATCTCCAGTTACTGGGGAGAGAGGTAGGGAATTTGAGTTTGTAAAGAAGACGAAGCCCCCTGAGCCATGCTTAGGGGACAGAGGAGAGGGGATTTGGAGGAAAATCCTGATGAATGCAGGTAGTTTTGGTAGCCTGCACACCAGGCAGTGCGGATCCAGCTCAGTGGGGTGGGAGCCCTGGCACGCCGAGGGGTTGCTATGGTTACTGGCACTCCACAAGCCAGGTGTGGAAACCTGGGAAGAAAAATGTAGCTGCTGCATTCAAAGTTATGACACTTGCTGTTTTTCTACTCTTTCTTTTAAAGGTTGCTAACTGTCAATTTTTCACCCAAAATTGGCTCTTTTGGCGAGGCTGTGTGGAATTTAGACGCTCCTATGCCTTCTGTGTGAATTCCTAATTTGATGTCATTGGTTTTTTTGCTTTGGGTTTTTCTTGGAAGGATTAGAAGAGAGGAAAGGAGAGTGAAAGAAGAAAGGGATTTTACTGCAGGACTGATCCTTTTCTTGCATGTGTTTTGTTTCTGATACATAATAGGAAGTGTTCTTATTTAAAGACTAAATATCCCACTTTTAATCCAAATTACTGTGGCACAGGCTTTTATTTTGATATCCGTTATACTTACTTAAATATTAATTATGATTTGTATCCAAAAAAATTAAATGAGTGCTTTTTGAAGAATGCCTGTCAGCCCACTTTGTATCAACACTCACCTGAATACTGGGTCAGGTTCTGATGGATTCATCGGATAGCTACGAGAGTACTGTAATATAACACATGAAACATGATGCTGACTGAAAACCTTCCACCTGTCCTAGACTGTGAAATAAGTAATTTCTTGCAATTACCTTGGAAGTGGCAGTTTTATTCACAAACAGAATTTTTCTAAAATTCGGTGAAAGATTTATGTAAAAACAATTGTCGTGATTCTCGCAGTTGATGTTTGATCCACAGTGGCCTTACACGTGAATGCTTAGTGATTATTTGAGTGACATCTTTTATTTAAAGAATATAATGCCCTTTCTCAAATGCAATGTATTGAAATTCTTGCTCTTAGGGAGAGAAAACAAAGGGAAATAGTGTTCCAATTAAGGGAAAATCTGAGTGTTTGCTAAATGCAACAAACAGAGCTGATGATTTGTTTTGTGTGGGTTCCATTTGGTTCAAATAAAATAATTGTTGAGAACTATTTTCTTGATGAATGTTGTGAAATGTTTAGAAAAAAATGAGCAATGTTTATTTTGAAAAAAATGTGCTCAAACATAAGTAGATGTATAACATATATATCATATATATATGTGTGTTCACAAGTGTGTAAATGAAAAGGTTCTATGTCTTTGTAAAGCATTTTAAATTCCAAGAAAGTTCAAATAATCCTTGTATTCTACCCTTGTGCCTACTGGCCATTCTTTAAGATAGATTACATGTAATAACCTTCTGGGTGCCTGGAAATATTCCTCCAGAGATCTATTTTGTTTTCTTTAGTTGTCATTGCCCATTGTCCAAGAAAATATAATCAAGATCACAGGAACGCTCAGGAATTTTTGCCTAGTTCCTGCAGTAACTCTGCAGCTGAAAACTCTCGTGCAGTAAATGTGTAACAGGCTGGGAAGTTTTGTGTGTGATAGGATGGGATCCATGTACATGAATCTGAAAAAGCACATTATTTCTAAGTGCTTGTGGTGTTTTGAAATAAAAATCCCCAAAATACTATAGAAAGGATTCTGTTATCTAGTCTTGTAATTGGGATTTCAATAATGTTTTAATTGGGTTTATACATGTTTTTCATTGCTAAATTCCTTAGTACCTTAAAGTAATAAAATGATAGGTGTTAAAAACAAATAAAAAATCCAAACAAACCTGTAACAGGCAGGATTTAGAACTGTGCTGGGTGTTTTGTGTGTTTGTACATGCGTAGCTAAGGATGTGCTTCTCAGGATTTGACTGAAATTGCTAACAGGGTCAGATCACCATTTTATCATCAGGCAATAGTTGGTTTTAAAATGCATCTCCTCTATTATTTTCTCTCTGTGATGTCAAGAGAAAATAATCATCTTGATAACATCAGCTAAGTAGTGCTTCTGAGATGGTGCTGAAATCCAGCATCACGATTTACCCATGGCATTTGAGCAGCAAACACCATCTCTTTGGAGAGCCTGAGCAGGAGTCTGAGTAGTTGCTTGGGCTAGTGAAAAATTATATATTATATAAGTATATTCATTTCCTTTATTAAATATGCCTTTCTGTGCATTTTGGGTCTGAGATTTTCAGCAATATACCTGGGAACTGTGGTAGTAACTGAACCTTAAATCCTTTGCAAAACCCAGCATATGGTACAGTATTTTTTTCCTCTACAAAGCCCTTGGTGGAAATAACAAAACAAAACAAAAAGTTGTTCCATGTCAAAATTGCCCTCATAAATATCTTGCTGACTTTTGCCAGGCAATGCTGTCATCCTCTCTTATCCTTTTATTGATACTTTACGAAATACCCTCTTTCGCTCTTAACCACACAAAGCTCCGTAGAAATTACTCAAAACCCCCTATCCTGCACAAGGGTTTTATGTTCCTCCTCTGTAATGTTTTGAAGTGCTATTGCAGAGTACAGAAATTCTTTGAGGTTTATATTCCACTGATATTACAGAAGTGTGGCTGTCGACAGCAAGGTGGGAGAGGGTTGTGCAAGGAGAGTGGTGTGGATGTGAGATGGGGACCAGCAAAACTCTTCAGTCATCAGGACATCAGTTTATTCTGCCCCTTACATGTTGTTGTTGTAGTTTTTCTTGCTCAACTGACAGTTGACCCTATTCTAGAGACTTCCTTGCAGTAAAATTCTTTTGCTCCTTTCAATCCTCTGTTAATTTCTTTATGTTTGTGCATTGAATAAAATACAAGTAATGCAGGACCACATAACTAAAGAATGGATTCTAATTTTGCTGGGAGTCCTGGGTAATAGGAACACCCATGGTTGTCTGAGTTGTGTAAAAATAATCCTAAATATGTGAACAGACAACAAGGTCAAAATGTAGCTCAGAGCATGATGACCAAAAAATGCGCAAAATAAGCAGTGTTAAAGAGTATAATCTACAAGCATTGGTGAAATTACAATAACAAGACTTTTTTTTTTTTTTTTTTTTTTTAGATTTAAATTCTATATAACTAAATTGCATCTAGATGTAAAGCAGCTCTCTGATATATGGAGTCTGGGGTACAAATTGCACTTGGAGTGTACCTGTGAAAAAGTCCTTTCTCTGAACTTGGTAGTACTGCCTGAATATGTGTGAGTTTACCCTCCTCGCTTCCCTGCATGTCTTTAGTCAGCTTGACACTTCCAGATCATGCATCTTCTGTAACCATAGGTTTGACAGTTTTTGTCCTTGTGGTGCTTTCAGTTTTTTCCAAAGTTTCTTCCTTGTTTGTAGCTGCAGTTCATCAGGCCTGTGTACAAGCATGCAGACAGCATTCCTTTTCATGTATTTTCAGTTCTGTTTATTATTATTTCATGCAAATACACAACTTCCCTAGTTTGTCTTTTGAAGGAACTGTAGCATTCCAGCACATTTCTTCATATGGTATGTTTTCAGTGAATTAACAATTAGGACATATGTAAATTAATTTTAGCTCATAAGACAGAGGAGTTCTAAGGACTGACTGGGGTCTCTGAAATCTTTCCAAATTAATCCTTGCCTCTTCTGATATGCTAAATAGATTGTTACTCAGTCATGCAAAATATATTTTACACAAAGTTAGAAAACTGTATACAGTGATTAATTTAATTATGGGTGGACAGCCAAGGGCTTACCTCATCTCAGTTAACTCCAGTGCACTGAAATTAGATCTGTGCAGTTTTAAGAAGTTAATTTATGGTCATAACAGAGACTGAAGGCTTAATGAAATTGTGCATTATTCAGAAACTGTGTTTATTAAAATTATATAATGTAATAATTTCTGACATTTTATATATTTTTGGAAAATTATTAGAAGAAATTTAATTGAGGAGATATAGCCCCTCCCAAAAGGTAAATATCCCTTGATTCACTTTTTCTGGATCAGAGGGATAGCTGCTTAGAAGACAGAATCATGTGGCAACTGGCCAAGACCTTCTAGCATGAGATGACTAAATTATCAGTCTGTTTAATCAGTGCCACATATCCTCCTGCTGTAATAAAAATATAGCTATGATTCAGCTGAAAAAGTTGCACTCAGTTTGCCATATCTTTCCATTTGGTATTTTTCTGTCCTTTTAAGTTACTGCTCGAGTGATTTATTGTGGGTGTCTTCTTTTTTTTTCTCATCAAGGTTAGAGATGGTTGGTGAAACCTGGAATTTATTATTCAAATTGTAATTTGTTGATTGCAGCACATTAATCTTTTCCAGGCCATAGAAATACAAATCTGCTTTGCACGGAGTAACAGAGTGAAATTGCCAACATCTGGTTAGAAGCTCTTGGGGAGTTATCTCCATTTTCCTCAGATCTTTACAGGGGTCTCTCAAGTTCCTCTTCACTGGCTTTCTTATTTATTGCTATATCTTACTTCCAGGCTAGGGCAATATTGTAATATATTTTAGATTGATGACATCCAAATGGTTTTACTCTTTTTGAAATATGATTTCTCTGTTTCTCCTGAATGTGCTAGAGAGGCTGCACTACCTCACCTAGATTTAATGTGAACTTCTGTTCACACTTTGTCCAGTAATCCTTCTGTTATTGAAGTGCTTATGTGGAGGATAAAGAAATTACATGACAAAAGCCTTTGGGATGAGCTAATTAGAGCAATTCAACATAAGATATTGTTGCAACACATACTTTACAGAAACTGCATATCAGTTACACAGCATTTTAGCTGTCCATGTGTGTCTGTAAAATGTTGAAAGCAAAGCCTCCAGCTTGTGGCCTTGACAAGGTTTTATGGTTTATAACCTTCCCCAACCTTCATGTTTTATGAATACTCAGGTTTCCATCTGTGTGTGTGTTGGACTGTCCTGGCTCCTGCAGCTCTTCCTGTGCCTGTCACTGAGTGGCACTGCCCAGTACTGCTGCAATTTGATATCTGGTCCCCAGTCAATATTCAAATTATGATTGCTGAGTGTCATTAGGTCCCTTGAGAAGCTCATTCTGGCTCTGGCTGAACTTCAAGTTCATTCAAAACCAGCTGAAAGACCATTTGATTGCAGCTTGGTTTGGGACACACCTCTTGACCATACTGGTGGATGTCCAGACTGCATGTAGGATTTTCTGTTGTTTTCTTTCTTCTGGGACTGTTTAAATCTTAAATATATCTTATGGAAGAAAATACAATGACACGATTTCAGTTCATCTCGCGAACCTGATTTTCTGCTGGGACTCTTGCTTAGGTGACTGACAGTGTAAAAATTAATAATGAAATTTGACACGTGGGCCAACAGCTGCTTTAGAGAATGATCTGTGCAAAAAATAGTCATGAACCTGTGGCAAAATGTGCTGATGTAGCTGTTACTCTTAGCAATAGATACAAGTAAGGTTTAGTTACCGAAACTTCACTTTTACACGGAGTGTTTTCTTTCGAGAGTAATTTACATCTGAATCTACATGGACTCCAAGCACTGAAAGATGCTTCCTTTATCTTTCCATTTGTTTGGTTGGTTTTTTTGGATAGGGAAGCTGCATGTTTGCCTCCAATACTTACTCAGATAGGAAAGGTGATGTCAGTGAACACAAGCAGTCACCCTCCAGACTAGAAAACATTTCTCTGGGGTGTTATGATTTCGTGAACCTCACAGAAATTTGTGTGCTGTGGTCACTGTAAATACCATAACACTGCCTTTCTCGTGTGTCGTTTTTAGCCCGTGCAGTGCAGAGAGTCCTGAACACCAACAATAACTCCTGTGAGTGTCAGGGTGGTGGGCAAGGACAGCACGGGTGTTCAGCTCTGCTGCTTGTGCAGGGGCACAAGGTTGATCAAGGCATGTGTTTATGTGCTTAAATAGAATCTGGAGTAGGTGCTCTGTAACAACTAAAGCCTGTAAGAAAACCAAGATTTTGAAGCAGTTCAATTTTTTTAATAAGCCAAGATCCCTTATTTATGAATGTTTAGATTTTTCCCAGTGTGAGAGGCTACATGTCATGTTTCCAGACAAATTGTTGACTGATGACTTTTTTCCAAGAAATACTGGCTTAAGAAGAGGGATTATTATGCACAGTAGGTATAAATGAATTATTTATCAAACTTGTTTCTGTTCTCAGTGAAAACACTGCTGATCCATTTTTCTAAGTGCTTTATTGTAGTCATCATTTGCACAAAAAGCAAGTCTTTACTTAAGTAAATGTTTATCACCATTTTTATGAAAAATGAAAGATAGATTACAAACAGAATTGATCATGCTGTTTTGATCATGTGCTTTTTTTTAAAATAAAAAAATACACTTTTAAAAATACCCTAGAATCAGGGAAAGAAAAGCAGCTGTGGAACAGATATTAAAAAAAAAAAAAAATTCAAAAAAGTTGTCCAGATGGTGAGTGAGTAGCAGCAGTTGCTGGCCCTGCTTCAGATAAGAGCTTGCTTTTGGGTCATCCAGATTTCACTGAAGTATCCTGTCCAGTTTTACCTTCTGGGTGGAGACCTTTCTGCCTCTCATATTGGAACCTTTTCATTCTTTATAGAATGTAACTATTAACGATTAATTTTTTATTCCTGGAACTTCTGTGCACAACATGCTTAGCCAGTGTGTCTCTCTGACCTACTTAATAATTTAATTTTAAGTGAAAAAGCTGAAGTGCAACACCCTGAAAAAAAAAAAAAAAAGAAAAAGAAATTTTCTTTACCTTTCCTATCTCAAAGACTAAGAAATACTTTGTGACTCTGTCATCCTGACTGATTTCCCTGCTCACTGACTGTTAGCTGTTCAGAGGCATAAAGTGCTGTTGTGAAGAATTTTGAAAGGTTTCAGTTTGTCTTTGCTTGGAATGAAAAAGACCTTTTGCTGCCCCGTTCATCACGAAATACTTTGAATGCATAAAAAAGAGTAGTTGGTGAATAATCACACCATTTCATAAAACTTACACAGACAAATAATTCTTAGTGTGCAGCACTAAGGCAGTAGTTTGACTCTGAAACAATACATTAGAATTTCAGCTTTTTGGGGACTAATGGAATCATATACTCTTTTAGGTTGGAAACACCGCTCAGATCATCAAGTCCAGCTTGATGCCAGAATCGCCCGGTGTGTGTCGATCTCAGTATTTTTATATGGAAGTAATTCAAATAATGCCATAAGCACTAAAGGAAAAGAGTGGAGGCATTAAAAGGAACTGGGTAAATAGACTTTCACATGTAAGAAATTCACCAAGAATGAAGAGTTGAAGTTTAGTTGTCTGTGCCCAGGTTGGCTGAGGCAGGGAGTGTGCTGTATCCAGGCTGACTGTACATGCCTCTCCAGCTGAACTTGTGACAGGATTGCTCTTGGTGTATTCCTTGGTAGATCAGATGAGGGGAATCAGGTAGAAAAGGCAATATGTGAGTCTAGATATGAAGCATCAAAAGCATTCAAACACAATATTCAAATTAACAGCCATTTACCTTGCTCTTTCCCTGAATTTTGTACCCCGAAGAACAAAATACAGTCCTATGGGAATAACAAGAAAGAAGCATATTTTTAGTCCTTAATATTGATGCATTCTGTGTGGCTACTACTGCATGTTACCAAGTAAGGTGTCACTCAT
Organism: Empidonax traillii; assembly: GCF_003031625.1. Lineage (NCBI taxonomy): Eukaryota > Metazoa > Chordata > Aves > Passeriformes > Tyrannidae > Empidonax > Empidonax traillii. Next base: position 4,209,636 of record NW_020955215.1, read on the forward strand.
TCCTCTAGAGATCAGTGGAAATCAAAACTGTGATCTATGCTTACTATGTCAGGGGTAAAGGTACGTAGTGAGGAGAGTCATTTTTGGTTTTAGTGCAATCAGAAAAATTCAACACGATTGTAGGGGCTGCACAAACCTTCTAAAAGTAAATGAAGGTAAACTTTTGAGTCTTCAAACAAGAAGAAATGGAATCTATCGCTTTTCTCTAAATAATTCTAAATTTAGGAGGCGATTGTGATCCTAATGCTCTCAGCTCATTCACTTCCAGAGAAATGGGGTGCCATTTGTGCTGTTTGGAGGCACTGCTTTTATTAAGGCAAGGAGAAAACTTGGCTTTTTAATGGGAAAGGGGAGGATGTTCAACCCCCCTGTCCTAGCTGTCCCTGTACTCAGGGGCCAGGGGATTTTGAGGAGGGAGGTTCTCTCAGGAGCCTGGGTTTGGGCAGGAGGTTGGTGCTGGGGGCTCAGAGCGCAGCACCCAGGTGTAGAAGACTCTCACATGTGGGAATGTGCTTTAGCAGAGGAAATTAAAACTAACCTTTTCTTTACAAAGAATTTAGTAGCCCAAAGGTCAGAACATAGTAATAGGGAACTGCTTACATTTCAATTTGAGGTGTTACATGGTGCCTTAAATGATAAAAGCTGGGTGACAACCATAAAAACGTTTACAGCTACACTAATTGACCCCTGCTGTGATTTGTAGTTCTACTAAACAGCAATGTAAAAAAAACCCACCACAACAAACAAAACCTCCCCCATTCTTAAAACCTGCCAGTTGCTAAACATACACGAAGGGATTGTTTAGTCAGGTTTTTTCACAAGCTGTCAGGCTGTAATAAGGAGTTTGGAAAGACAGATAACCCTTCCTCTGCAAAGCTGATTTTGACTATCAGCTTTAATGAAACAATTTGCCTCCTGGGCATTTGCAGATCTCTTTTCAGCTGAAGTATTTACTCGGTATGCACAAACACATGCAGGGATCTCTGAGGCTGAATGAGTTAACTGCAAACACGGACACAGTTTTTAAAGCACAGCGTGCTGCCGTTATTTTCTCGCAGGAAACTTATCCAAGTAGAGTAATAATACCGGACATTATGGAAAGAATATTTTTGTTTTGTGTGAATTGTAATGAAAAGTGTAAGGAATAGCTTCAGAATGAGGAGAAAAGAGGCATCGCCTTTGATCGGCTCAGAATGAGCAATTGGTTTCTCTGCTCGTCATGCAAGGAGGAATGAGGTGCAATCAGATGCTCTGATCTATGAACTAGTCAGGACAAGGAATGAACATAAAAGAACTTTTTTTCTTTTTTTTTTTTTTTTCCCTTGGAGTATGATATTCCAGTTTGTGATGTAAATGGTGATTTGTAAAGCTGCCGAAATAAGTGACAAATGGTACAATGTGGTTGTCAAGGTGTTCATTAGTACATGTGTGTCAGCTCTAGTAAAAAGATCAGAGTGCCTTGTTCTAATAGGGAAGACTTCCAAGAACAACTGTCAGCTGATTTCTGACACCTGCAAGAAGACAATTAAACTAAATTGAGGACATTGTTGGGAGGTTTAAAAAGCTGACATTATGCACTGTAAAAAAAATTTCAAGGGAAGCTTGACGCAAGTTGAAACCTGACACCAGCAACATGACTTGGAGGGAGCAAAAGTTACAGTCACAGGTAGACATTCATAGAATAATGAAGTTTGTAGTATCCCTTGGGAGTAAAAATAACATAACAGGGGTCTGTATGTCAGCAACTCACCTGCAATCTTTTTCCTAAAAGATTTTTTTCATCATCCTTCTCCTCAAGAGCTGCTTTTTCCTTGCTATGAAGAGAATCAGTGTGAGTCACATGCACAAAGGAATATACCACAAGAGAACATATGGCAAGAGGAAATCAGCAAGGATTTACCCAGGGTAAAAAGAAAACTTAAACAACTGAAAAATAATGAAGGCTTAGTGCCAAGAAAGTTTACATGTCCAGAAAAATACAGCAATCATGGGCATTTCAGAATGTTGTGTAGCTAAACACTGTGTGACTTCTGAGAACATGTGGATTGAGGTGGGCTGGAATGAGACTGCACAACTTGTGCCCTCGCCGGGTGGGAATGTCTGAGGTACCAACAGGAGAAGTCCAGGCATGCACAGTGCCAGACATCCTTTTTGGAGGGGGGGGAAATCAGGACACTGCCTGTTCCACATAGGAAGAGGTGAATGTAATTTGGAGGTGCTGGTGGTTATGGAAGGAGGCTCCGTGGTGTTTCTTTTGTCCCTGCACAGCATTTGTGCAGTCTTTGTTCAAATGAAATTTCTTTCCTCTGTGTAGCTCTGTAAATGTGAAAACACCAAGAGAGTTCAAGTCATTTACTAAACGAGTACAGGCTGAAATACAGAGCTTTGCTTTTGCCAGACAGGAACACGTAATAACTGAGGAAACTGTCTTCACCCAGGGTCAAAAATAATAATGAACTTTTTTCTCCCACTATCTCTGGAAATCTTACAACTTAAAACAGATGCGATGCCTGGATATTTTCCCAGAAAAGCTTAAGTAAAATCATTTATTGCCAAAAAAAGCAACAAAGTGTTATTTACCTGCTGCTGATAAATTTAGGATCGATGGGATGAATAAACTCAGGGAAATAGAAACTTCCTTTGCCAAGATGAAAACTGAAGGAAGAGTTAATTCCAAACCAGACTGTAGATTTAATGGTCTAAGAGAATGATGTAACAACTGTCATCTTCAGTAAGTTTCTCTAAAACAAATAGAGAATAATACACAATAATCTGAAATGGGACAACCTAAATATTTTCATTCAGGAGACTATTTTGGAAGGGAGACTCTCTGTAGATATCTTTTATACCTACAAATATGGCATAAATTCATTAAAGGATTTTCACACAACAGAATATGTCTTAAAAGGAGAGTTGTTTGTTTGTTGGACACAATTCCCAGAGCTCAATATATGGCAAGAGTAATAAAAACAGAGATGTTGGAGTCATCAAAAAGTACTGTTTCATTCAATCTTTACCATTTGTGTTGTGGATAATTCTCTACTTTTCTTAGGTTTTTACCTACTACTTCTAGCCAATTTTCTTTCACATTTTCCCTACAAAGCATTATATTTGCTGTTAGAAGGGTGTCCCTTGATAGTAGGGAACTTCTGCAATAGTTACACTGGAATGCTTTTATTGAGTTGCATAGGTGCGAAGAAGGTAGGTACATACTGTAATTTTATCTTACTGTGTCAATAGGTTGAGTAATATATATTCTGAGTGGTTCTTCATTTTTTTTCATTATTAGATACCCTTGTGCAAATGCCTACAAATGTATGGGAATTGGTGTTCATTCCTGCACTGACATTTTCTGAAGTCAGTACTTCCTTGTTGCAAGGAAATAAGCACTTCTTATGATCATCTTTTATGGGGTACACATCAAAGTGTATTTGCCTATGGCAATGTTTATTCTGAAATTGATACTTGCAATTTATTATAAATATTTGTAGAAAACAGAATCAGTTTCAAGGAATTAGAACAAGGCTTACTCATATTTCCCACGTTTTTTTCCTCTACTATTTTAGACTTGCTTTACTGTGTGTCAGATTTGATATGTCTGGACAGAAGAGCCTTTGTAAAACTGCCAGTCAGCTTAACATCTGGAGTCACCAGATATCTGGCTTAGAACCATGAAGGGTTAGTACCTCTCAATACTAAGGGCACTCAGATGGCACATTCATAAATATAAAGTGGTATACATTGCAAAAAAAATTCCTTATTTTAATCTTTTGATAGTGGGCTCTGAGTTTACTGTGCTGTATGGGAATGACATAAGAAAAATTCTGTGATTACATTAGTGGAGAATTCAGCAATTCTCAGATGAGTTATTTGAAGGTAGGAATTCGGAAGGAATAGAGATGATATCATCATTATTCCACTATAAAGTTCCGTACTAAACCTACATCCAGAATGCCTTGTAAAGGCATGGATAAAGTACAGTTTGTTAATAAGAATATAGTGATTATTGAAAAGGGATAGAGCAGAGCAGCAAGGAAATACAGAATCAACTAAGGTGAGGGGTTCTTCAGTCTGCAGGAGAGATGGGCCCTATCAGAGAGATTTGTGCAACCAAGAGTGTTTATGAGGAACCAAAGGCACCAAAGCAGTAGCAGTAGATAACCAACTAATTCAAAATTTACCAGGAGAAATTTTCTTACTAAATTACATAATTTAATAATAGCTTCAAATGGACATTATATATTAGTGCCAACACCCTTTCTGCTCTCAGTGAAAAACAGTGAAATGTGCACAAGAGGTCATGCTAACTCTGCTTTGGGTGTTCCTTTCTGAAAGACTCAATGGAGAAACACTCTTGTGGCTGCATTTTATAGGACTTTTTATGCACAACAGGAAAGCTAAAACTGGCTTTTCAGGAAAGCATAGATTCACTTAAGCCCAACTCTCTTCTTTGCAAAAGCTGGCAGAGCACAATCTGGTCTTTGTTCCACTTGCTCATGAGCTCTGCTGCTTTCAGTTAAGCCCTTCCTCAAATCCAGATTCACTGTTATTCATCCCCTACCTTGTTTTCCAAAATCATGTGGGAAGTTTGTGATTCCTCCTTTAACTTAAACAGCAACACACCTACAGTGAAGTGAGGAAGCACATTCCTACCTGTTACACTGGTTTAACAGCTTGTCTTGCCCAAATTGCTATTGATTTTAAAGCAGGATATGGGTTGCTATAGCAATCCTGTGCTCGAACATTCAAAGGAGAATATCACTAAACCTATTGTTTAATAAATACTAGACACTGAAATTCTTAGGCTCAAACTTTCAAATGTATTTTAAAATGTATTTTCAGTGATGATTCATTTTAGTTGTTGAGAAGTTGGTGATAAATTAGTAAAATTTCTGTATTGTGCATTTTGTGCATGTGTCTGATCCGAGATGCTTTTCTCCCTGACTGGATTGCTCATAACAAAGAGAAGAAGGATCAATTTCATGCATGTAGTCTCAGGGCAAACTTGTCACTTGTGGAATAACAACCTGCAATGGGTGACAGTGCTCACACCAGCTGCCTGACATCCAGGCAGGTGCGGGAGCCCTAGGAAATGTCACACCGTCAGATGCAGCTTCAGAAAGCACAACTGGCTAAAAAGCTTTTAGCTGCAGCTCTCACCCCAGGCCATGGCCAACACCCCAGGCCACGGCGTCCCCGGTTGAAACCATTGCTGAGCTGTCACTTTAATAAATGAGTAGCCACTTTGTTTTGATCAGCATTGTCAGGTCATATTGCAGAAGTGATTCTGATTCCATCTCACTGCCTGGCCCGGCCAAAGTCACTTGGTACAATTTCAAGGTGAATTTATTCCCTCTTTATAAAAGTTCTATGCACGCATATATCAAGACAGTTGAATAAATTGAAATAAATAGACTTGGAGTTGCATAGTCTCCTAGTAATTGAAATAGTTTCCCCTCAGTATATTTGTAGTAATAATGCTACCTTTATGAAGACTGGACTGTCTACGGATGGGAAAGTGTGGAATTATCATATTGATAACATATTTGGAAGATGGAATTGGGCCTAATGTGTTGAAAAGGGCAGCTGAAAGTTGTCCTTGCCTTCAGCTTAGCACTGAGGATAAAGTTAGATGAAAGCCTACCATCAAATGATGCTGCATAATTAGTTCTTTCTTCCAGCTCTAACTTTTCCTCTGTTTTTAATGCAGGTGTTAACTTTTAGAATGGCAAATCTGATAGTACATGTAAAGCTGATTTCTCCAAAGCTGTAGGAACAGCCTGTTTTATACAACCTTAGGATAGGACAAAACAAGTGGAAGATGTCAAGCCTGTATTGTTCTGGTTTTTTCTTGTTTGGTTGGTGCATTTATTGGTAGATCAGATTAGAATGAGTGTTGCAGTATCAAATGTCCATGAGCTCCAATCTTCCTCTTTGTTTCATTAAAAAAAAAAAAAAAAAAAAGAAACTTTCATTGTTGAAAATGTTTTTGTTTATTCAGAAAAGAACTTAAGCTGAAAAAAAAGGCATAAAATATTCTTACTTTTCTACTGGGAGGAAAACAGAAGGCATCACTTAGAAAGCAAGAGTTCATTACTCAGGTGGCTTTTCAAAGCTGGCAAGTTCATCAGCTATCAGAAGTGCAATTCTGATTTGAGTCTGTTTTCCAAGTGCTCACAGCAGATGTTGCCAGCCAGCAGAGGTTTTGAAAACTTTTCAAAAGAGGAGTTTTGCTGGTTCTTTATTATACATTTAAAACAAAGTCCCCCAAACCCCAGAGTAATTATCATGGCCATAAGAGATGATGAAGACACTCTTTCCTCCTCTGTTTGCTTTGACGTCTTCAAGTGTCTTCAAGTGTCAGGAAGAGTTGTAATCGTGACAAGCTTCCTCTTCCACGTGAGGAACCCTTCCCCTATGGCCTGGCAGGCAGGAACTCGGAAAACCTTGCCTACTGAGGACTGAGAGGTTGATCAGGATTTATTCCTTGCATTCCTTCCCCAAGGAGGAAGGACTGTGTGACTGGTCCAGGCTGCTCCTCAGGCTCTCTGGCCTTGTCACAGGGGACTTGGATGCAGTTTGAGTCACTTGAATTCAGCGTAGAGAAAACCCTTCTTCCCACCCAGTGGAGAGCATGGGAAGGGCAGGGGAAGAGCAGGGATCTACAACAGGGTTCTAGGAAGGAAAAAAGCTAATTAGAGTCTGGTAGCACGGGAAAGGAGACAGCATAGCAAGTGAAACTTTGTAATGAGCACCTACTCAACTGAGTCAATGCTTCATTTTATTTATTTGTTGTTCTTACTTTTCATTTTCACTAATCTTCGTAGGTCTTAGTTACTGTGTTAAGAATGAGCACAGGAATGGTTTGAGTGATGATGTAGAATTGTCAAGACTGGGAATTATTAAAAAAATGGAATTCCAAGTTTTCCACAGAAGTCAGGGAAAAAAGAACTGTCTGAAATGTCATCTCCAAAAGGCTATTTGTTTTATGGCTTTTCAAATCATGCCACTTGAAGGGGAAGAAAAGATTTCTGACATAAGAACCTTGCATAGTAAGTTTTGTTCTAGGGCAAAATTTTATAGGTAACCTTAATACCCCCTTAAAAACTGAAGTTTTTATGGTGACATCAGCTCCTTAACTGGAATAAACTGTGTTGCTGTGATAGGAAAGAAATATATGTTCAACTTTGGGAGATTCATCTTTTTCCCAAATCTTGATTAGTAGGTGGCAGAACAATATAGCATTGAACTGTATGCAAAGATAACCAAGATTTGAAATATGAATCTATTACCAGCATAAAAGTTGAAGATGACAGTTGTAATCTCCTCAATCTCACAATTTACTTGAGTTCTGGGCGAGTTTGAAGTGACTGAAGTCTCTCGGCAAGGCTTAGAGATTTGAAAAGCGTTATACGCAAATGTGAAATCTAAAAGTTTTAGTCCCTCCTTATCTGAAACTTGTCCAGCTCAGGGGAGCTGATCTACTTTGGGATTGTAAAGGAAGAATTGGGGAGTAGCTGCAGTAAATCCACTGTAACTTTTTTCCTTTTTTTATCGCTTCTATATAGCGAGCCATACTTACCGGACTCCAAGAGGCCAAAACAAGTAGTTGTGGCAAGCTGGGGTTAAACTCATTCAATAACATTTGTTACCCCATGATAACAGTGCAATTAACACATGGACCCAAAATATTTGCATATTTCGAATGCTTCTTGAGAGGTTTAAATGAAATAGTTTGCTGTTAATTATTTTGAAATGCTTGCATGAAAACAAGGGAATTCACTAAACTTCAATGCAAGGGAAATATATATTACATCACAGCTGTAAAAGGTGATGGGTGGATGCTTTTTCCAAATTAAACAAGGCTTCAGCTTGTGACATTTCTTTGATCCATCTTCTCTAGTGACTAATTCTCTTGAGTGCTGCAACCCCAAACAGTGAGAGAACTAATTCTGAGCAGCCAGGAGTGTCTCTGTCAGTATTTCTTTATAAAACTCTGTAAAACAATGTCGATTTTTCACCATTCACTCATGTGATACTGCAATTTCCTTCTCTTCAGCATAGCTAATATGGATTTACTTGGGATCAAAATCAGCCAGTGCTGAAGTATTTCACTGAAAATTACATAAGTCCTTCAGAAGTTTTTCCCCATCAAAAATGTAAAGATTTTGATCCACTGAAAAGTCTCTTTGGAAACAAAATGCATGTGGGATTTAGGAAATTGAACAGATGGTTCAAAAATTAAAAGAAAAAATTAATTCAAAAAATTTGAGAGATGTTTTGTTTATTTAAACTTTTTTTTTTCCTAGTTCTCTCAACGAAACTCACCAAACACTGAAAAAGCTTTAAAATGTTTTTCACGAGGATATTTTAGAATTTAACTATTTGATGTAGTAGTTCCTATGTTCCATTATGATTTGATCTATTTTCCTGAGCACACCTTGAATTGCTCAATACTCTTAGGCCGCTTCCTTGGGTCAGAAATGCTGTTGGATGTGTGGGTTTGTGGTGTGGACATGAACTGAACCCCAAAACTATGTTTGGAAACCATTCTGAAGCTTTCCTTCTGCTTAACTCCAGATCTGTTTGAAGCCTTATGGGAACTGTGCAGAATTGACTTTTGTCACTGTTTCATTATTTCTTTAATCAGCCATCAGCAAGTATAAGAAAAACCTCATTTAGGCAATAGCAAGCAGAAATACAAGGAAGGTGCCTATTAGTAATACACAAAATCCAACAAATTTTATATAATAGCCTGAGCAATCAGATAAATTAATTTTTAAAACTAGTTGAAGAGAAAAATTAAATAGATGCATTTATTCAGCCATGACCATTCTGAGTTTCATGTCCACTGGAGTGTCAGTCCTGACACATTATTAAAAAGATCAGATTAAAACAGGAAGAAATTTAGCTAATGAAACTGCAGGGAAAAATTTCTGTAATGTAATTGCTTGTTACAGTTTTCAGGCTCCTGCCATGCTCTAGTAAACTGTATTTTAGGAAAGGCCATTATATAATAACTTTTTATATTATAACAAGATTATGTTTTCTTGCATTGACATTCAAGCACAAACATTTATAATTAACTGTGGGAATATGCCTAAGCTGTACCTTGTTATGAGTGATATAGCTGTTTTCAGAATGTGTACTGTACCATTGCCCTTTCTAGCTCTATCTTTGGCGTGAATAAACGTAAAATTTTTAACGGTGTACAGACAACAAAGCAATCAAAAGAACGAGAAGATATGAAAGAGGATTTGCCAGAACTTGGGTTTCCTAATTGAGAACTTATTGTCAATTAATGTTCTCTGGGATATTGTCCTTGTGAAAAGGTGATTATAAAAATAATGCCATTTCCTGGTTTCACACACTGCATTCTAAAGGGATGAGTGGATTTTTCTTGTTATTGGTTGCTGTAGTTGTGCTGCCCTACCAAGAAGCTGCCCCACATGGCCACTTGTGCCTTGACACTTATTAAGAGACTGAGGATTTGAGCAATTTTCTCAGCAATTGGTATTGCTGCCAAAAATCATGGTACTTGTGAAATAAGGTTTTTAAAAATAAGATCAAAACCAGGAATTGGAGTAAAGCTGCATCACTGTCCTGAATCGAGGCACACACAGCTGCTTCTTGTGTCATTCCATCTTTCACCTTCCTCATTGCAGCATCATTTCTAGTGCATGAGGTAGGATGTAGGATCCTAGACAGGATAAGAATGAAACTAAGGGTAGGTGGAGCATAACACTGTAAAAAAAGAAATCTTCTAGCAATGTACAGTTGTTTGTGCAATACCTTGTAACCAAGTTAAATATCACGTTGCACAGGACACCACAACCTGTTTGAGCTGCAAGGGCGAAGATGTCTTATGAAAGATATTCTGAAGGACTTTAAGCCCTTATCAAATAATGCACAGACCGAGAAAAACCTAGATAGATTTTTTTAAGATATTTAGAATTAACTGGAAGACCTCTATTTTTCTTCTTCATGCTGTGCAATAATTATAAATTTGAAGGCACTAAGCGGCATTACACAAGCACTTGTTGAAAAATTTGGTGAACTATCTAATATCTAAAGGTTTCAGTGAATACAAGTAATCTGGTCACTGACACTAGAGCTGGGTGTGGTACCAAAGGCAAAAATAAGTATTATGTGAAGTGCAACCTGGTTTAAAGGGGACAATTTTTTTCTTTCCAGATCTGTGAGGGTATGGTCTTCTCAAATCAAAATATCCTTCTTTCAGCACACTGATTGCTCCCTGAAGCTTTTCTTCTAGCATTACAGGCCTCTGGCATTGTGGGTTTTAAGATCATCATTATCCAACTTTTGAATCTCATAGATGTGCCATTTCTGCATCAGGTACTGCACAGATACTTTTACAGGGACAACTACTTTGCTAGTTTTTTGTGACTGTGCCTTTACATGGTGGACTGTTTTTTTGTTTTGGTTTGGGTTTTTTTTGTTTTGTTTTAATTATTTTTTTTATTTGTTTGGTTTTGGTTGAGGTTTTTTTTTTATTTAATTGATAAAGTCATTTGAAACTTGTTATATGCAACCTGTTATGAACAGTATAGAAGGAATTAAGCAACTGTCAGGCTTAAGTGAAAGCAGTCGATGCTCTAACATCACTTATCTCATGAGACCACTGCTGAGCTGTTTGAATCCTGCTGTGGCAACATCACAGCTTTTAAGGCAGTGACCCAGAGGAAGGTGGTCCTGCTCTCAGGAAAAGTGTATTTTTAGTGGCACTGGGGGGAGGAGAAGGACAAGGAGATGGGAAAACTGCTAGAGGGCAGTAAACAATGATTCAAGTTGGATGTTCTTTCCATTATTTCTGGCACAAAGCAGTGGGATAAATTTAGAATCTTCATTGCTAGATCCCTGACTGTCTTTAAGGTGAAAAATTATGAAGCTGCTGAAATGTTGACACTTTCCATAGGAAATAAAAAGTCATTTATTGACGAGGTGTGTCCATGTTGCTTCCCCAGCAATCCTACCCTTTGGCAGCCCATTTTTGTGCATGTTTATGAGGCAGGTACTTCTCCCATAAGTGAAATACTTCAGTGTTGCTGTTAATCTTCAACAGTTATATAGCCCTGTCTGCTCAGCATATCTTCTTTATGTTTTATCTCTCAACATTGTAGTATCACATTGCTCTAAGAGTTCCACAATGCTTAGTCAAGTTATAGCTACATGAGATGAGAATGTAGAGATTCACTGCTGGCATAGCTTAGACAGATATTTTTACATTGAAATGTAAATTTCTTTGATGTAAACTTATGCTACTGTAGAAACAAGACTAAACTTCAGTTATATTCAGATTCTAAATCATTCACAAGAGAAAAAATACTCTAGTTTAAGGCTTGGTATGATTAATTCTGTATGTCAAGGGTAAAATGGTGTATTTCTCTTTTCACAGGAAAAACAAATGACCATCAGTTCTAGCACTGACTTCTGATTACAATTTGTCCTCTTTGTTTATTTCACAATTAGTGTACATAGATTAATAATTACAATTCCTGAACCTGATAATTTATGCATTAGTATTTAGCCCCTGTCATGTCTTTAATTTTTGCAATTAATTGTTTTAATAATGGAAAGGGTAATTGCACTATTCATCAGAACTACTTGCTGTGAAATGGTAGACAAATAAGAATCTTTAAAGATAAAGGGCATGCTGAGTGCTCTGAGCTGTCATTTCAACTCAAGGAAACTCACTGAAATAGCCAAGTGGGTTCACTCAGTCGCTGAGATTTCAGGCATCAGAACTGATTCCATTAAAGCAAAAAGAATTGTACCAAATTACAGGTCACTAAAAAAAAAAAAAAAATCTTCACTGAAGAATATCTGATGTTCTGCTGTCTGCACTCTGGCAGAGTCCAAAGACATGCACGCCTCCTCAGCTTGCTTTGAATGCTGGTGTTTAAAGTGTGTTTTCAAATTTCTTTAGGACTCCTGTCAGAACCTGAGTGCTGCTTATGTCCTGATTAATCCTTTTTACTACAAGGCCAAATTGTGTTGCTGCCTGAGCCTGTCAACCAGCTGCTGCTCAGCCATTAGAGCTGGTGTAAAGCAAATGCATAATTGGTGTGTACCTCTGGTTATACAAAATGCTTAATGACCACTTATTCTTAAACATGAATTAAATATGCAGGTGTAAATAACTGCAAAAATGATCAGATTGGGATTATCAAGTCCATCTTAATTTTGATTTATTGAAATATTTGCCTGAGGAATTGGCTCATTAAGGTGAGAAGTGTTTGTCCTGCTATGATGGTGCAAATTTTCAACTTTTTATATACATGTAGTAAAGTCAGGAGGAGCGTGTGTTTAAAGGAGAAAACAAATTATAATTCTGGAGTAAACCTGAGACATTTTAACGCAGCCCTTTGGTAATCTTCATTCATGCTATTGACAAACCATACCCATTTTGGGCACAGAAAAATCAAATAGTGTTTAGTGATCAGAGCTGTCAGTCAATGAAAATTGTGTTTTATAAAGTCGATGTAACAATATTAACAAGACAAGTGTCACTTTTTCTGCCAACAGGATTATGAAATGGCAGAGGTTATTGAAATTTACACCTTAACATCTGAGTTTCACTTTATCTGTACGAGTGTCCCAATTTGCAACTGGCCACAGGATGCTACCAGTGGTAAACTTAGTGGGAGAAACTCAAGACAATTCCCACCTTCAGTTAGACAGACATGAGCTTATATTAGTGCAGACTTTTCTCAAGAAATGTGCAAAAAATAATTTTCATTCCCTTTAAATTAATTCTCACTATTAAACTGTGCAATAGAATCTGTTTCAATTTGCTGTGTAAGAAAGTAGCTAAAGAACCTCTGAAAAACACCAGACTGATTTCTGATCCAACTATGAACACCTTAAACCATAAATCTCCAATGAAAGTATGTTTTCATGATCCAGATATTTGTTAGGATTCTCTCAGGAAATACACATTTTCTCTAGCCCTCAATATACTTTTCCTTTCTATATTGGGCTAAATCAGTAGTATTGTGCAGAAAATGAAAGTGAGGGACAAAAAAAGACACACTGAAATATCTTGTGTGTTAGAGAATAAACTTGATCATAAATAGCCACTAATTAGTTTTTGTTAGATGGCAACCTTTTAACTTTCCTTCTTTAAGCTGTGTTTCATAAAGCTCCATGTGATTACATCTGGACTGCAGAGATGCTTTCCTTAACACAGCTGTAATTAAGGGTCTCTCCATGCAAACAATTTCGATGCAATCTTTGGTCCATTGGCATCAACGTAAAATATTTTATTTATTTTTCTGGGCGTGAAAATTATATCTGTCTTTTCTAATTGCACCACTTGTTTCATTTCTCTCAGCCCACAGCCCGACTGCCATTTGCAGCTGACCAGCGCTTTTCATTCCAAACACAAAACATGCTCCAAGAAAAGAAATCAAATGCTTTTATGAGGTAGCCTTCTGAATTCTAATACAAATACTTTTTACAAATTGTGGATGTGTGCACATATATATTTAAAATATGGTACTGCAGATTTTTCTTTCCAATATTTTGCACAATTTTTGTGGTTCCTGCGACCTCACAGAAGCTGATATTCAACATCAAGGACTATGACAAATGCAGGACTCCCAACTATTCAGTCACACTTTCCTCCCTATGTGATCAAAAACGTAGGTCTCTCAGCTCTTGATGGATATTGGCTGAGAAATTCTCAAGTCTGCACTGAGAAGTTCCAAAGCAGAAGGGTCTGGAGGCTGCTCTGGGCTGGAGGCTCCGTCCCACACTTAGAGGGCACTGCTGGGCACGTGTCTGCTTTAAATAAGAGTGTCTGGAGAGATGGGTGGAAAGGGGCACAGAGATGTGATACAGCTGGAATTGTGCAAGAGCAGAGAAGGACAGTCAGGATGGTGGAAAGGCACTACCCTGCAGTGATGGACCCCAGCTGAACTAGATCTCCCCACCCCACCCCTAAGGAAGCAAACCACGACAGTTTTGTTATATCTTCACCAAATCTCTGAGTTACTGGCGTATTGTTGGGTTTGGTTATAGACCCGAAAATAGGCCCAGCCTGGAAACAGTGACCCTCTGTATAACCAGAAGCTGCACTCACAACAGTCCAGTTGCAGGATCATGACCTGATCATGAAGTCCTTGAGGAAAAGGCAGTTTCTTTGTATGTGCTAGAGGTTAACTTATGGATCCTCTCACTGATGTAGGGTAGAGCTATTCTGTAAGTCCCAAGTGTTTCTTCAGTCCATTCTGCTCCCAGGGGTGATGTGGGCTCAAGTCTTGCTTTACAGCTCATGTGCAGAGCATTGGAGCTGTTGCAGAGGTTTATCTCAATAGTCACTAATCTCCAGCTGTGGTCCAGCCTGGCCACCTCCACAGAAATGTCTGTATCACCCGTTGTGGAGCAGCATCACTTGAGCAAGAGGAATTGCTTGCCTGCACGTTGCTCTAATCAGCTGCCCAGTTTTGGGATAGTAAGAAAAATGTGCTCTTAAGTTGTTGTTGATCTTGCCTGTTATGAGGAATTTTGGTGTAGCCATAGATGTTACTCTAATTAAAGAACACAGGTACTAAGATAAATTTAATGTCTATTTTCCAAAGAGAAATAGTACTAGGTTGGTTTTTTTTTTTTTTTTTTTACCTAGAAATGAGCTATTTCCTATGACAAATCTTTTTCCTAGAACCATAAGCTGCCTTTACAGGCATCCAATGAAAAACTTAACTCCACTTAAAAATAAACCTTGCATAAAGCGCTAATTATGCCTGCTTTCCTTCCTCTGATGTAGTATGATTCCAGATCATATGTCAGAAACTGAACTTTCTGGTATTTATTAATACATTTAAGTGATAAGCAAAAATTACCTATTGGAAAACATAATAACTACTTCTATACAGCAACTCATCTCCACCCCAAAGATGGATTTTTAGCACCAAACAGAAGGTTTTGTACTTTGGCTGTGCTGATGCTGAAGGCATCACTTAAATTAGAATCCTTTGATATGTTAATTATTTATTGTTGTAAATTATGCATCCTCTAAAATCAAAGAGACACATAACCTATAATTTATTATTCATTTAGCATGAAAACTTGTCTTCATATAACAATCTCTCTGTTAGGTATGGAGTTCTGATTTGAAATAAAAGCTTTTAATATGGGCTACAGTTAAAACACAAAAGAGGTTGAGGTTTTCCTGAACATGTGAAAATGATCTCTATGACACAGTTTAACCTCTACAACTTTACTAAGCTTTTAAGTTCCCTGGATGATGTACAGTTATGGATTCATTAGGTGTGGGCTAAAAGTGAGTGGAGTTTCATTTGTGCATCTGTTGTTAGAAGACTGGTGGGTGGGGAACTGGGTTTTGTTAGTGTAAGAACTCTGGAGAGCAGCTACATGTATTGTCATTTGCAACAAATTTTGCAAATCTTGATTGATTTTTACATTGAGAAGGAGGTTGTGAAATTCTTGGACTGTGCCTGACTTTCTCTTTCCATTTGTTTTATTCTGTTTCAAAGAGCAAAATTAAGGGTTTTGAATTCCAGACAAACCAAAAGAACAGATCTGCACTGCAGGATTATAAACTGGGGATATTTGTGCAGCTGTAACAAAACTTTAAGCTTTCCCAAACCACAATTTCATGTCTTCATACTCCTCTGTGCACTGGGCATTCTTTTGGTGTTGGAGCAGGATGTAAAGTAAATGCTAAGTCTTGGTTGCTCAGATCTTGGAATTTCTTAGAGATTTTTTTGTTCCAGAAGAGAATAGAAGTGGGAAGGCAAGCTATGGTTCTGTTTCTGACTAAAAGGAACAGGAAATAGTTATGCATGTGTCATACTCATGTGCATAGCATGTACTGAACACACCATAACATCTCGGGGTCAGCAGGGGAAGAGAGGTCCCATTGAGTTCTTAGTTCTAATATTTTGTTATAGAAGAAGAAATGCCACACTGCAAAATAGCTTAGCAGAGTGAGTTTTAGTGTGAATGAAGAAGTATGAACAGAAATGCAGGAGAATACAGGTAATGACTATGTTCTTTAATTTTTTTTCAGAAGAATTGCTTTGATTTTCTTATGGTATTAAATGCCTAGGGAAATTTCAGGCTTGTTACAGAATTTAGAACTAATATGTAGTATTTATAGTAAAATATTTGTAATTAGTCTGTATGGAAGTGTTTATGCCACATATAAAATCTTTATAGAAAAAGGTAAGAAATCTGTTTAAGAACTGGTTTTGGAGAAGTGCCCAATTCAGCAGGTGTGTGACACCCTCCCTTGATCAGCCAGTAGACTTTGCTTCCCTAGAATATGTTTAGGCACTTAAATTTATTTTCTCTGTTGCTGTTCTGGCCAAAAGTAGTGGACAAAAACATTGTCATCTCTCAGAGTATCTGCTGAAGAGTTCTTCCATGGGTGAGGAGGTCCCTCCTCTTATGTTAAGCATGCAACACTCATGCACATTTGTAAATAAAATGAAGGAAATGTTTTTTAACAATTTCCAACGATGATGGGAAAGTCTGCAAGATTAAGTAAAAAGGAAATGAGGTGATAACAGTAACGAATCCTGCATTCCATGTCATTTTGCCTTTAAGATGCAGCAATACTTTTCCTTCTCTACCCTAAAACTCTTTAAAGCTGCTTGTGTTCACACTGATTTTTTTTTTTTTTTGTAAGAGAAAAATGATCCAAAATAAGGAAGAGTTTTTCAATAGTTCTTGCAAACTCAGCAGGGAAGCCAAGGTCTGTCAGCTCTGTTCTGCATGTGAAGTATTTTGAAGAGCTCCAGAGCACAGCTAATGTTTCTAAGGCTTCCTTAAGGAAAGGTCAGTGCAAACTGCAAGAAGCTGTAGGCAGCAAGTCAAAATAGGAGAAAAAGAAGTGTATTCTTCCATCTTTCTGGTTATGTTAACAAGCTCAGCTATTCAGAGCTTATAATGGTCAGTGTCAAAATGAGAATACAGTCACCATCTTGCAGAGATAATGGCAGTTTTTATTTGCATAAATGTAAGCTCTCTCTGTATGTGTACACAGAAGTTCTGGTGTAGTTGCATACTTCTGTTCTTTTGTTTCAATTAGCAATTGTTTTTCCTCTCCCTTCAGTAAGTTTTCCTGTGTGCTAGTTGACCTTAGAAACAAACTTGTTTTTTATGAACTAAAATCTCTGTAAATGCATTTCTCTGTAAGAGATGAACTGATGTGTGTTTACAAGTTCTGTTGTTCCTGGTGTTCTGTTTGGTTAATTACTATTAAGACAACTCTTTCAGATTGTTTACATACTCCCAATTTTTTTGTTGAACTCTGGTCTCCCTCAATATAATGCTGCAAAAAGATATCCCTGTCATCAAAGTATTTTCCCTAGAATTGCGTATAACAAAAGATAATAATGTTATCTTATAATCTAGGACTATATTCTGTGTAGTATAAATCTTTATAATGTTAAACCCTCATATTTATTACATGTTCCGTCTTGCTGCTGGCATTCCTATTAATGCTTCTCTTAGCAAGGCAGAAATGGTACTTCTGCTCTTTATAGTGCTAGAAAAGATTGAAAAAACTCTTTGTGCACAAATCACAAGAAAGTATAGCTTATCTGTTACAGAGCAAGGAGATTAAATACATGACCATAAACTCCTTGGAATCAGGTGACTGAGTACAGGCCTCTTCTGATTGCTTTAATAAATCCTTTAAGTATGCTTTCAATCTCCCAACGATTCCTGACAAAGCTTGTGTGCTGTCGTTGTGCATCTGCCGACATCTAAAGTTCCGGTTATGAATATTTTATGTGGCTTATCACTGCACTTGTGTCCCTAGTTTGGGAGATGCTGCTGTGCCATTTGTTAGTGCTTGTTAATGCTGTACTAGGCAGAAAAAAGGAGGGGTATGTAGTTTTGTAATCTGCCCTTTCCTTTCCTTCTATAGGAGATATAAAAAATGATGATGGTGAATGATTGATGAGGTGATTGCATTTCACAGATTTTGAGACCTTGGTGCATTAGCAAGATCGTTTTGAGGACTTGGCTTGGCTTCCTGTGTGCAGTGTATGAGGAGTAGGTCAATGGTATTGCAGTGGTGGGGGATGAAATAGGATACTGGGAAATCTGCTGTACCTGTGACTGCTCAGCTGCTCTTTTCTGGTGTAGGAAACCAAAGCTGCATACACGAGTGTCCTTGTGGGAGCAGTTGTGTTTGCATCTGGGTTTCTTCTTTTTAGTTATTTTCAGACACCTAAAGATATTTGGACCCCATCTGTAAGAGTACATGGAACAATTCCCACGTACTCACATTTGGCCCCAGCAAGTTCATTTCCATGCCCACCAGACACACTTGCACACCTCCACATGAGCACTGCTGTACTCACAGAGGGGGTGTTTTGGTAGAAAGTAAGAGAAGCTGTCCTGAACTGAATTTTACTTCTTATTTGGGATCAAGAGGCCTGTGATAATGATGTAACCCCAGCAACTTTTGAGTACTCTTGTTTTTTGTCCCACCAGGAAGGAGCTATTACTTGTATCACCCTGTGTTGAAAAGCTGCCAGTGTTAAGTACAAAGGAATAATGAAATAAAAGAGGATTTGGTTTGTTACCTATTTGGGATTCCTTTTCAGAAAGACTTAATCTGACAGAGTTTATAGCCAGGATTGTTTGCAGAATAACATGTTTTAAGTTAATACTAGTAAATACAGAATGCGAATTTTGGACTACTCAGGCGACTCTTTTCAAAACTGATTTGATAGGGTAAGAGCTGTGGGGACAACATAATTACATATTGTTTTTCCCAGTATAGATCCTGCAGTATACTCCTGTAAAACAATCCCATTTATGGCACTAAACCAAGTGATTTGGGTTAAGAAATTTTGCAAACAAAGTAACAAATGTTAAAGCAGACTAAACAGTGTAATGCCACGTAAATAGAGGAGAAACCACTGCATGAAAGTGCAAATGTGCCTGGGTTCAATAGTTCAATGAGAGCATTACCTGAGTATCTACATTTGAGGCTGTAATTATGTTGGCTGATGCCTGCTTTCAGCGCATGTAGATAGCAGATCTATGTAACTATACTTGAAATTAAAGGCGATTTAGTGCCACTCACCTTTAAGTTTTTCTTTTTACCTGTCATTATTTGTCTTGGTAGGAAACGGTTTCCAGAAGAAACCTGACTGGAGATTTCATAAGCTTATAAAAAAGATGATGATGCATTTGGACATTAGGGCTAGAACAAGCCTACTTCTTTTCAGTACCTGAGAGAAATTCCCTTGCAGAGTTGTCAGGGACTACATTAATTTCTCAGGTCTGTGTTTTATGATCATTCTTGCTAAAATGTGAGCCAGTTTCTTCACTGCAGTTTCATTTGTTGAGGCATTTGTCCAGAATGTGTTTATTCCCTTCTTTCAGAGATGTAGGGTGTATTCAAATATTCAAAATCATCACGTAAATAAGCTATTATCTTCCTATAACTTCTGTATCCTCAGAAATGAGATATTACTGCATCGAAAACAGATGGAGAATTGTCAGATAGCACTTAGATGAACAAGAATACTTACACAAATATCATCTTAGGAACACTACATTTGTATTTCCTTCCTGCAAAAAAAGAAAGAAGATGTATGCAGTACTCAAATAATACCAAATGTGCCCAAAGATTTTGGTGAATATCAGCAAATCACTGAAGATTTGGGGCAATACAAAACCATGAAAATGATGCTTTCTGATTTTCACTACAGAAAGAACTATCTGGGATAACGTGTAAGATACAAAGAGTGTAAAGCTAAGAATAATGATAGCTAGAGATGTCACAATTTTTCAAGACATTACAGTATAGGTCAAAATAGTTTTCTTTATAATTATTCTTTAGTTCTTTTGAAATATATTGGCTTATAAAAGGTATAAACTATTTTGCAAGGCCATGCCAGGGGTGTTGGTTGGTTTTTATTGTTTGCTTGTTTTCTGTTTTACTTCTACTAGCAGTTTAAAATTCAACATGAGGACACAGAGGATGTTTCACATGTTTAGATTCTTGGAAATAGTTACTCTTGAAACTGAGAAATGCATAAATTATCAAAGTCAATTACTTATCAAGTCAATTACTGGAATAAAGCCATAACTATTAAAATGCATTGTCTCAGCCCCTGAAGTTGGTTGTTATCTCCAAGTTTTAATATAATTTTATGACCAGTTCTAAATCCACAGTTAAGTGTTGGATGTGTCTTCTCAAGCAAAAACTGATTGGGGGGCAAACCATCTCACCTCAAGGATCTTAATAAAGTGAGAAAATTGGTTTCAAATTAACTCTTTGTGATCACTCCCCTGAAGAGGAGAGGACCAGCTAATAGCAGTCCTACTGTCCAGAGGGCTCTGCTCTTTCTGAAGGGTCTGTTCTTTGAAAACTCTGCCAGTCTGCACTTGCACCCTGATGTTTCAGACAGCCAAGTCTTTATTGCTCTGGATAAGATCTGCCTTTTCCATTCTCACTGAAACAAAATTTCCCCCCCATATCTTCCTCATCCTGCTCCTTCAGTATTTCTGCTAAGCCCAGGATTCCCATAAGTCTGGCTGATTGATTTCCTTCCCACATTTCTTCCTAAGGCTGTTCCACACATTTGAAGACTGTCCTTTTCATCCCCGGGCCCTCTTTGCTTCCAGTCAGGCTGATAAGGGGCTGTCTGTCCACATTCCCTGATCCCTCCAGCTGGCAACTTTCAGACTGATTTCTCCATAGTAAAGCCTAGGATTTTTCACCAGGATACTGACAGCTGTTATTTTTTATTTCCTTTTACTAAGAAATTAAGTTTTGAATACTGCACCAAAATTGGCTTTGGGGGGGGGGGGGGTGTCACAGTTTACTTGGAAGTGCATTTTTTCAGAGGCATTATTTTTTAGTGGCAGTAAAAGCTGAATTTAATGTGCTGTACTCTAAATTTTATCAGTTGGATGAATGTGTGCATGTTGTAATATTCATAAGCATTCTCCAAAGAGAAACATATTAATTCTGATGTATCCAAGTATGTTCATAAATATTAGTTGGCTTAAATTTTTTTCTTAAAGTTTTCTGCATTAGTTAACTTTTTGACTGATATGGGTGGGGTGCTTTGATAAGTGAATACTTATGGAGGTGGAAACAATCTAAACTATGTTTTTCTGCTTTTTAAAAATAATATAATATGAGCATATAAGGAGAATGATTCATATTGAATAAAACTGTATGACAATGTTCAGGACAAGAATTTTCTTATCAGAAGAGCATCCATGGAGTGATTGAGAATACTGCTGCTGCTAACAAAAAACTCCACCAAAATATTACTATTTGCCAATTCATTATTTTGTTACGGAACTTTCAATACTTGAGGCCATGTAACCACAGTTCTGGGCTGGAGTAAGAGAAAACTTGAGATCTGTGCCAACATGGCTGGAAAAGTTTGAAATCACTAACATTAAAAGCTCCAAACCTAGAAATCAACAGAAAGAAGTGAGCCTAATATTGGTATCCTCAAATCTGTTTTGACATTATAGAAATTCCCTTCTTACTCTGCTTGGTAGGTAACCATAGGCAGGGAGTTAGGACATCTATTCTGGTATCTTCACTGTTTATTGCTCCTAGAAAGAAAATAATTGGACCAAAGTAACTTTGTATTTGTTTTATAAGTTATTTTAGGAGCTGGAAATGCCTCACAGTGTACAGTGAGATGGCCTTTCTTTTCCCATCATTTCTTTCCCACTTCAGCCTTGCTCTTTTACCATCACGACTTGAATTTGGTTTGAGTTTGGTTTCTGTAGTAGGTCCAAATTAACCAATAGTAATAAAAATAATAATGAACAATTATTTCTGTAATGTTACAGTTAAAAAGTCAGTAATAGTTTGATGTGGTGTTGCTGCCCTAACTGAAACATACCCCTGCTTTAAGTGAGGATTCAATACATGAGACATTCAGAATGGAGCCTTTGGGAGAAATAGTTTGTTTTGTTACTGGTTTGACTCAGATATAAATGCAAGATTCCTTTACCTGAGAGCAGAATTTAAATTCCTTAGGGATTGAAATTTCTTTTTGACTGAGAGAAAAGGTACAGAAAGTAATGCTAAAGTTGATATAACTAGGAACTTAAAGCCATTTTTCCAACAATAACATAAAGCAGAGCTCAATCTTGTATCAGTGCGTTCCACGGAGCTGTGGGAGAGTCCCAAGTGCTCGTACCATGAGGAATGAAGATGTCACTGTCTGGAGCTAAGCCATGGAGATCGACTCTCATGGAGTAGCCACTGGAATGAGCGTGTGCTCTGCTGCCCCAGGGAGGCGCCTGAGCCTTCAGTGCCACCACCAAACCCAACAGCCTGTTGTGAGCAGACACCTAAAACAAACTGCTGGGGCAATTCAGAGTGTATCTCTTCCCCCCTGCCTTTTGTCCTGGTGTGTCCCCAGCTCCGTGGTTACACTCCACTCTCTGGCACAGCAGCACTTCCCTGGAGGGGAAACCAGGCTTTGAGCAAACTACTAAAGCTGCCTGGAAGGGAGAGGCCCTGCAGGTGGTCTGTTCTGAAAGATTTCTTGCATGACTTGGAGTTACTTTACGTGCCAATTTTAAAAGATGAAACAACTCATATTCACTTCTAATACCTGAAGTTACTTACATTAAATAATGCTGAAAAGACTTAATTCGATTCACAGTATTAATTAGTATACAACATTTAACTCCTGCACTGCAGTGAAATGTTTCCATTGAACTTTTAAAGCCAGTTATGGTTTACTGTACTGATAGCTAATGTATCATTTTCCCAAATAAATTTAGCACTTATTCCATTGTCTAGGCTTCCACTTATGAAAGTTGACTCCTGTTAGCCACCCCTCCGTAATGGCTTGTGGGGACATTGAACAGAAAACCAAACTAATGCAGACATTTTTCAGTCTCCTAAAATGATTAAAGCTGATGTAAAAAGAATCATTAGAATTGAAAACATTAGGATCATTAAAAAGCCATTAAATCACCTCACTCCTCTGATTTATTTAACAATAACCTTATTTGGTCTCTGTTTTAACATCACAGAATCCCATCTTTTGTCTCTAATTATTGGCAGTCACCCACCATGCAGTAGCAGGACGTGTTCATCATGAATCCCTTCTTTTCATGTCTTCTTTTTAGTTAATTCTTCAGCCTTTGCATATCTTGCAGCCACTTTGGCCACATGCTTAAGCTCAAACATAAATAGATCAATTGAAACCTGCACAACTGGTTGCCTACTTAAAGACTAATGTTCAGGCTATCAGGACCTATTAAAATAACCCACACTGAACTCTACTATTACCTTAATGGATCATATTTAATTCCAAGTGCTTTGCTTACAAATGACATCAGAATTTTAAGCAGTGCTTGCTGTAAAAGCTATAACTGAGGTTCTCTGAAGCGCACTTTAGCTCCTATAAAAACCCCAACTTTTTTTTAATGCAGCATAGAAGTGGAAATCCCAGACCATGATGAAAAAATGAGACCTTTGTCACAGTTCTCATTTGATGCTGGCTCTTGTCACTTAATGACTTGTACAGATGATTGACTTTAAATATATCTGCTGTCCCATGGAGATCATGGAAGCTATTCATGTACTTAATAAGCAAGCATATTGAAAGGTTTTATGTAGAGAACTAGACTTTTCAAAGGGGCTTTTTATCTTTATGAAAGGGCTCTTAATTTCAGTAAACAAGAATAAAAATGAAATAGTTTTTGTTTCTTTTCTCAAAGGAGACTCCTAGTACTTCTGAAAAAAATGCTGAAAATGGGTGGAAAATAATTATGTTGGAAAGACTGTGCTCAAACTGCTGATGGAGCTGTTGGACATACTGAGAGAAATAAACCCAAGATTTTTATAAACATTTTTAGATAAACTTCTATATCAACTCCTAATTCTTAAGAAACAGTGAGAGGAGTTTCCCAAAATATTTTCTGGCAAAAATCCTCGTGAAAACTTATGTTTGATGCATACCTGTAATTTAGAAAGCCATAAATAAACCCCACATTTCAGGAGTATCCCTAGTTTGCCTCCCAGGATACTCCACTGAATGTACTTTGCTGAGTTTCGTGTCAGTATAAGCAGGAGTAGGTTCTAATATGGGACAGCCACAGTTATGGGATCTTGTCTGGGTATAGCAGGGAACTGCTCTCCATAGTTTGTGAGAGAATTGACATCCAACCTCATCTTACCAAAAGTCCAAGGTTTATAAGGACATAATTCCCCCCCCCCCCCCCCGCCTCTGGGGGCAATTTGGAGTGTACACCTCAGGCTTTAGGAACAAGATACTTGAAAATATTCTCATTTTTCAGAACAAGTTGATGGATACTTATCCCATTCTGTAGGTGTCTAATCCTTTAGCTCTTTAGACCGTCGATTTTTTATATCTATGTAATATATATTGCACTGGTGCTGTATATTAGTGTTTACTTCTATACTAGTTTCCATCTTACCAACAGTAATCACTGTTGTTTTGACACTACTTCCAAAGTTTTTTGCTTTGTGACTGTAAAAGCATCAAAATTGATCAGCCATATTAAAACTAACTCATTATTTTGAATCTTGCATTATATTATGGACTGAGCTTTATACTCTGAATGTTTTCCTGACAATTCCTCTGACAACTGTTTTCAAGGAAAAGAGGAGTAGATGTGTTCATGTTTTAAATGATTTAAATGTTTTAAATTTTGAATTCAGTGCAAGTGAGGTACTTGTCTAATATGGTCGAAGGGAGAGAAGAATGTAGCTGTTGGGCTATCAGCTGTTAACTGCAATTTTCAATCTAAGTATCTCTAGATGAATATGCCCAGGATTATATTTGGAAATCAAAAAGTAACTTGGAGGCTGTAACTGCAATAGTAGAAGGAAGTCTTTTCATTCTTGAGAGGGGCTGTGCCAGGGGAGCTGCATTTGGGGAATGCTTGATGGGAGGTCTGCTTTCCTCGTCCTCTAATGAAAGTAGCAGGAGTTTAATGGAAAGTTATTCTTTTATGTGCTCCAAACACCACGATCCTAATAGGACATAGAGCATAATTCCTGGCGCTTCTCTAACATTCCTCAAATCTTTTAGAAAAACTAGATTAAAAGAATAGTATTTGGGGCTCATTGTTAATGTGGGAGCTCTGTAAGATTTCACTCATGTAAAGCAGGGCAGAATAGATCAGATCTCAAATCTGGGAAGTGTACCAGATGACTTGCCAAACCTGAAGCTGGTCCATGGCAGTTTCTGTACTATCTGCTTTTCTTTCTGTAAAATAGTCAAGCACACTATTGCTTTTTCTTCCTGATATTGTGCCTGTGCATAATTTTGATCTTCTCTTCTTGCAGGTCATTTGGCTTGACCTGTGAATCTGCAACAGGTAATGAGATAGGAAGATAGCTGCCACAGGTAAGTGCTTCTTAAAACAAAAGGTACATGTCAATCATTTACTACCAGGAAATCGAACAGACTTTTTTTGTCTAGTGTTGCTATAGTGAGAATTGATGCCATGCTGCTGATTAAGCTGTCATTTCACTATGAGCTGCTTCTGGCTGGAGCTGTTGTTAAAACATGATTCATTAGCATATTGAAAATGTATATATATTAATACCACTTCTTTCATGTTCTCACATTTTCTAGTCACTGAATGGTGTGGTGTCCCAATTAGCTGAATGGCAACTGCTGGTTGGACTTGTGTGTTAGCATCCCAAATTGTCTTCTAGATGTCACTGTCCTCCCAACTGCACTGCTTAGAACTGGGATGGCCTGAGGCTGAATCCACGTTCAGCAAAGGAAATTCTCAGACATTCAAACCTGAGATTTGCAGGGGCAGAAATTAAACCAGAATACAAGAGAGGACTGTAAAGCTGAACCTGTCTGATCAGTACTTGTATATGCCCTTCTTTAGAGCTACTGATGTTTTAAAATATGAGAATGAGTGAGTAAAAAGTACCAGTGTGGTGACACCCTGGTAATATCCCCACTGTGTGTGTCCCAGATGCCCGTGGAAAAGATAGGTAACTTATAAAGATTAAACTTTATAACGAGTGAACCTACTAAAAAGAAGCATGATGATGTATAGAAAACCAGGCTGAATGTCCTTTCAGCTGGTGACCCAGCAATATAAAGCCATGCAACCTTGTAGGTTTTGGAGAGGGGTTCCTCTTCAGAGAGCAATCAGCAAATGCTGTGCTTCCTTTTAGAACTGTTACCAACTATACAGAAATGGTTGGCAAACTGTTTGCTTTTCCTATGGATTTTATTTATAGCACATTGGAATAATGCATAATATTTTGTCAGCTTCACAATACAGGAATGGAGTAAAGTGTTTAATTTTGAAAACAAACTAGTGCAGAATGGATGCAAGAGTTTTGCTCTCCTCTCTTCTTCCATTCTGCAGAATAGGCCCTGGGTCTTACCATTAATGGTGTTTGTTATAATAAATTAGGGAGAAAAAGAGAGATCAGAGTGTCTTTGCACTGGGCATGTTAGTTGTACGTTTGACTGATAAGGCTAATGGATTATTTTTTTTTGCAAGACTGGCACATGAAAAATTGATGCACTTTGTAACAATTGATATTAAGCACCTCTTCTGCCCTTTGTGAAAATTAAAGTAGCTGCTTTTTCTGTGCCCAGCTCAATGCAAGATGGACAAATGAAAAAATTTATTTTTATGCTAACTTGTGTCAGTGTACTTCAGGAATAGATGCAGGATCAAAATTACACAGTCATAAAGGTGAGGTCCTAATTTACTTCCCAGTTTTATCTCAGCTTTCTTTTCCATTGCCAGGAGGCGTAAAAGTTACTGAGTTATACTACATTCACCTCACGCTGGTCTCCTATCAAACAGAATATCAGTGGAACACCTCCACAGAGCTCTCTACATGAAATTGTCCTTTTGTATGTCTCATAATCGGCTGCAATGTGACCAAGCATCTGGTGGTGACAAGCAGATGTCTTTGATTTATTGGCTAATATCACTGCTTGTTAGTGGATGGTTGAGCAGGAGACTAAAAGAGCATAAAATCAGAGAGAATAAATTATGAAGGCACCGAACTGTGGCATTATAAACTCCTCCTTGTCACAGCTGTGACATCTCCCAGGAAATGTGGAATGAGAGAGACATCCCCTCTTCAAAGACAGTGGCCACCGTCTAATGATTTTGAATAAAATAAAAAAAAAAACAAACAAAGCTCAAACCCACCAATATCTTGCCTAAATTGGTAGTTTTCTCGTGCTTCAGAACAGTTCATCTGCTTGGAAATGGAGTTGATTAGCATGTAAGTCAGAAGTTTGGGGAATCTGAAGGATGCTGGGGGTAAGAGGGAAATCTCTGCTGTGAATGGATATATATGGTTTTCTTAAGGTGCTGTCTAAGAATTGGATCAGAACCCACACTAAAAAATACAAGCTCAGGGTTCAGCCTCTCATTTCCAGCATTAGTAGTCTTGCTAAGCAGGAGAGTGTGCCTGGTCCCTGTTGTGCAGAATGGTTCCCTGTGCCTTGTCCCAGCTAATGCATGGAAAAGATGGGAATTAGCTCTCCAAGCTGTGATGTGTTTTGTTTTACAAACAGCATGGAGGTAACTAAGACGTTCAGGTCTGTTCTGCATTGCAGATTCTTTGTGGGCTTGACAGGAGGATCCTAATGGGCTGGGTGTGCAAATGCATGACAAAAGTCCCAAAATGGGGAATCTGCAGAATCTGAAATGCACTTGCCATTTTTTAATCCCCTTTTAAATAGTGAATACTTACCAAATTATACAACATATGTGACTGAACACAATATCTCTGACAGTCCCTCAGGACAGAAATGCAATAGATCTCAGCTATTATTCATTGCTGACAATTATTTTGAGCTGCAGAGCAGTGATAATTCTGACTACTTACAATGTCAAATAAACATTATGTGTATGTTTATTTAATAAATCAACTTGAAGTATGAAAGGAAGAAGGTACTCACTATTTCACTCCTGTGCAGTGATGAGAAGTTAAACTGACTCATGGCAACAAGCCATGGAATGATTCAGTAGGAAGCAATTTAAAAGTTATGATACCTTCAAGAAATAGCTATGGACATTACATATGTAATTGACAGGTTTGTGTTAAAATATTTATGTAAATATTTTTCTGCTCAAGTGATGGACTAAGAACCAATTCCAGTGCGTAAGTCAAAGTCCATGCATGGTTCCAGTGACAAGTTTAATTTTATTATTTCAATTAAAATCCAGTGGGACTTCTTGCAAAGTTTCCTTTTACCTATCCGATGTTAGATAAGCTGCAGCCATAACGAGGAGATATTCCTCGTGCTTTTAATGAGCAACACCAGTAACTGGTTATGACTGACTGAGGAGCGAAAGGAAACTTTTAAGGGTGCCCATTGGAACTATTTTGCTGCTGCGGTTATCTGAGGGTGTTAGCCTTGAGCAGATTCTGGGAGCTGCAGAAAGAGGCTGCACAATTAAAAAGGCTGGAAGGAGCTGAGTAGTAGCTCTTAGTGCAGGGAAAGAGGAGCACGGGCTAATGACATGAGACCCTCAGGCAGAAGGGAGCCAGAGCAGTTACATCACAGTGCCCTAAACCCATTTGTTCAAGGGTTTCAGCTGACAGGTGGAAGACCCAGGAATTTTCTAAAGAAGGTGTTTGTTCTTGCTTTTTTTTTTTTTTTTTTTTTTTTTTTTTTTTTTTTTTTTTTTNCGATAAGAGTGTGTTGTAAAAGGGTGAAATCATGATGCTTAGTGTTTCAATATATTTCTCTGAGTAGCCTTTTTTAATTTTAAATTATTTTTTCATGTGAGAGCTGTTCTGTCTAATGGATTTGAATGTACTGAATAGATTTGAAAGGATTTCCTTCATGTTCACTTTATTTCTGAAGCAGTTCAGCCTGTTTCAGCTTGGAGTTACAAAATGGAACAAAGAGGAAAATCTCCATAAAATATGCATACAATTTTGAGTAATGAGTTCCAAAAATCTCTCCTATAAATAAGAACCACTGATCTAATCCTTGTGTGGATTTTCTGTAAGAAGAAAAAGATGACACCTTAAGACAGAATTCTGTTGTTTTTCAGACAGTGGCTGTGTGTCAGTCAAAGCATTCCTGACAGTGAAAGACATTAAAAAGCCACAAACACACAGAATCTTGAAAGACAAATGAGATGGAAGATAGTCTATTAATAGAAAACATAAAAATAAATACCAGCCAAAACAACTGCTTCATTCAGAGTGTTCAAAAAGTCAACTTGTCAAAAATGTCATAGGCATCATGATCTTGGTGAATAGACTTCACTTTCTCTGAGGTGCTGCTTCTCTTAATAAGAAAAATAGAGGGGAAAAAAACCCCCTAAAAATAACTTGAGTATAGGAAAAGTAAAATATCTAAGAGGTGAGACTTTATTTTCCAAGATGAGCTGCTTCAAAAAATAAGGGAGGTCTTTCATTTAGGAATACGGAACTCAGGAAATATGAACTTATTGCACAGTCCCACCAAAGGCTGCAGATAACCTGGGCAGGGCACTTACCTATTTCTTGGTTCACCAACCACACAATGGGAATTTTAACTGCATTGTCACTTGATGCAAATTTATTTTTGGTTTCGCCATCTCTACAGCTGTTTGCTGTTAGCTGGAAATGTGATTCATGAACAAAATAGAGCTCCACTTGTATTCTTCACCTGGTTTAGGTCCTATGCACACTTTATTTAGATATCTAGTTTGGGGTTTTTAAAGTATTAGAGAAAAATCCTGCCTAATTTTAGGAAATAAATAGAATGTGTGTTTCTGAAAGTCACACCCAATATTTATTTATCTTGAAAATTCTAATGTGGTTTGCACTCTGGGGATAATAATTTTGCTTTATCCAGGCAACTACTATTCATTATCTGCTTCTGATGAGATTGTATTTTCCAAGGGTGTCCTTAAAGAGGTGGATACAAACACATACAAACAACAGGTTATTATTAAATTTTTTTTAATCACCTGTACCATGTTGGAGAGCCTCAGCTGAAATGTCTGACTGCCTGAGCTGAAAATAGAGTGTGGACCTTGGTTTACAGTATCCCAGCTCAGTGCCTGTTGTTTTGTACTATATATATTCAGTTTACATTAAAACGTAGTTTTAAGAGGTCAGGAAGAAACTGTAAATATATTTGTTTTAATGCATAACCAGGAGGGGGAAAATTCCTGCAGTCCTTGCCTGAGTGGATTTCTGGTCAAAACCATAAAGAAATTCATGCCATATTAGTCAATACTTTGGGTACTGAATTACTTGTTATTGTAGGAGGCCTCATAAAATGTTATAGTTGCTTCCTGATTTCAAGCAGGGGAATTCTCAGGTTTTTTTGTTTTTTGTTTTTCCCCTCTTTCTTACTGCAGTTATGTCTACTCTTTCCAAGCGATGTGTGCATGTGTCTGCTGGTCATGGCAAAGACATCCCACGAGAAATGAGAGACCTCTTAATAGCTGTGTAAACAGCCCTCAAGGCTTGTATTTTTAAGAGTCTGTGAATCTCCCTCTCAGCATCACTCTCATATTATTATTACTTTTTGGTTTTAATTATTCTTTTCATAAATCATGGATAAAAAGTTCCCACTGTAGCTAGTAGAGAGATACTTTTCCAATGGACACTTCAAAGCAGAAATCTGATTCAGGGTGCTCTAAATTCTCCTCTGAAGTAGTGTATCTCCACAGACTGCATAGCATTTCCAGTGCCTGTGGTTCCTCTCTGACGTGTCACTTGGTGCACAACGCTGCCAATACTCCCTGGCTAAATGTCAGTGTTATTTGTTACATTTTTATTCACGGTTACTCCAAGTGAGTGAAGCATTCTACCAAATTCTACCATTTTATGCTGATGTAACACTGAAATGGCTGCTCTTTTGCTTAATAATTATGGGTTTGGAGGAAGTACTGTGACTCAGATTGGCCCAGACAGTTTGCCAGCAGAACTATGATTGCATCTACCCAGAGCAAGCTCTCCCCTGAAGTGCTGGATGATATGATTCATTAGTAGTTCAGCATCCATTCACCTGCACATACGAGAGGAAACAAATCCCAGAAGTGCAAAGACCTACATCAGAGGGGAAAAGTATTTCTATGCTTCTTCAGGGTTGTTGGAGACACTGTTTAACTATACAGCACGCTTTTAGCTTGCTTTTCAAATCGCAGAAAAGGCTCCATACTATGAGAAAACTTTCACTATCAGGTATTAGTCACTCTTCAGCATCTTTGCAATTAAAACATTACTATTGCAAAGTCCGAGAGGCTGAGGAATAGGCATTTCTTGTATACTTGAGTGAATGTGAGAGTAACCATGTGCAGCCATGTGTGGTGAATCTGTCAGAACTAACAGCAGGAACTTTGATAAGAGTTCTCCATCAGTAAACCTGCTTGATAGCTCAAGGTCTTTGAATTGTTATTATAAGTGGCATCCAGTAGGGCTGCTGCAGTTAAGGGTCTGTCAGGTTTCCCCTCACACACTTCCCTAGGGTTTTATTATGTTTCAACTTTTCCAAGTTATGTCGGGTCTAAAACTACAGCCAAGAACTTGTCAGCACAGGCATGATTTTATCTTTCTCCCCTGAATGATCCAATGGCTTAGTTTAAGAACTAGAGAGGTTGAGTATCAGGACAATGTGTGTCCCTTGGGGTACCCTGGGGTGAGAATCATTAGCAGCAATTAAGAAGAATGAGCATTGCTCTTCCTTGGAAAGAACAGCAGATGAACAGGAGATGCTGAGGGGCAGCAAAATTAGCACAGATTACATGAAGGAATTAATGTCTTGAGAGAAATGATACTTTTGGAAAGCTTTTTCTGTGTGACTCCATATTTGGAAGATGATAGAACTATTGTTTTTGAACTTTAATCTCCCCCCCAAAATTTTAGTATTATCGTATTTACCAGCCTTTTCATCAACAGTAAGCAGAGACTGGAAGTAGGTACAGGATCAAACCATTCTCATTTAAATCTGGAAGTTAAAAGTCCCACATTAGCAAAATTTAGGGCTTTTTTTTTTTTTTTAGACTGGTCACAGAAGAAGTCAGTAAAAGGGCCTGGAGATCAGGCAGTGGTGGTTGGGCTGCTAGGCTGGCCCACGGTTGGGTAGGGGAGATGTGGATCCCCTTTACTGAGATGAGGAATAGCAGCAAGGTCATGTTTATGTGCTGTAGGTGGCACATGCAGCTGTTCATTGCACTGGCCAGAGCAGATCTGGGAACATTTCTACTGTAGCTGCAGAATGACTTTGTAAGTACAACTTCTGCAGTTGTACAAAAATTAAGATAAATGTTTCACAGTTTTCTTGTAATCGCTGTTTCATAGGTTCATACCAAAATGTGCTGAGTACTGTAGACTGCTGAAATAAGTAAATGGATGCAAAGAGGTTTTTAGTCGTGTGGTCCTCATGAGCTACAGACTCTGTTAGTATAGAGAGCCCTGTGACATTAGGTGAAATTTTCAGCTTTTAGTGATTAAGAAATCAGTTTACTGACTCACTGTCAGGTATTAAATCATGTTGCTACTTTGGGAACAAAGACCAACATGAGGGGTTTTATTCCTCTGGCATTCCTCTCACCTGCAAAGAAGTGCTGCATACCAATTTCTCTATGCTGTAATGGGCACTCAAGAAAAAAAGAATCTACCTAAGAAAGCCTAAACACTACTGGGGTTATGTAGGGGCTGTCCAAGTCCTGCAAAGCAACAGGTGTTCAATTCAGCCTAAAGGCCTTTGGTCATATTTTGTTTTACTGATACACTTTTGGTTGAGGGTACTTGAGGAAAAACATCCTACCCAAGTGCAAAACAGGATCAGCTGTTCCTTGTCATGTCTTTCTTTACGGGGCAAGATCACCATTCGTAACTCTTGTTTTCTATCCATTTAATTTGGCTTCTTGTACTTCTCCAACCACATTTGAAAATGTATTTCTTATTTTTTAGTTCCTATCAGTTTGATCTGCCCTACTAGAACTGCTTCAGCTATGGAGACATGTCCTGCATGCTTTCTTGGGAGAGGAAACTGTGTGATGCTGGTAGGATGTGGGCTGTCTGTGTAGAAATTTGACTTATTCCTATAAAGTCAGAATGGTAAAGGGGCCCTAAGCCTGAGACAGTCCCTACATCAAATTAAGCCTATGACAGGGCACAGATATAGTCCAAGCAGATCAAAGGTTTGCTTTTGACCTTCCCTGCCCAAGGCAAGCTCTCACCACACAAATAAATCCCAGATCAAAGTATTTATTCAGCTCTTTAAATCAAGCTTCTTTAAATCCATAGTTCCCAGTCTTAAATAGTGCAACCTTTCTATCTTATTGCATGAGGCAAAACCTGTATTTCAGCATTACTATAGACAATGCAGATGGTTCAGTTTTTGTATGACAGTGGCAGTGTGTCCCAGAGAGGCTGTGAATTCAGCAAAATGGGCTCTAGTGGCCTTTGGTTTGAGTTCCGTTGGTTTGTTTCTGGTGTAGATCAGAGGGGTTGTTTGATAGCCTTAATAAACAAAGGGTGACCTGTGAGTCAAAGTGAAGAACTGTCCTTATCCTCTATGATTTCTGTAGCACCTTTAAAAATTGTCAGAACATGAAATCATCACTATCTCTGTGCTTTATTCCCAATGCAGTCTGACCATAAAATAACAAATGATAAAATAGCCTTGACTGAGCAGCTCTTACACTGTTGAGCTTTTTCAACACCGTATTTAAGTTTTGTTTATGTGTATTTAAATCACACTGTAATCAGCACAGTATGTGCAATCTCCTCTGGAGCCAGTGAGGTTGCCCCAGGAATAATTCCCCACCCAGAGCAATCCATTCTCTTACATGGAAAACTTCCAAGCTCAGACCCTGGCTTAGGCTTTCATTCTGGTGGAAGAATTTTGAGCCCAAAGCATAGTCCAGTTTCTGAAATAATCCCATGTATTCCATTACCACTGTCATTCTTTTCCATTTGGTGGGCCTTAGGCAGAGGTCCCTCCAGCTCCTTGTTTTGTGTGTGATTTTTCTCCAGATTTCTAAGCTCTGTCTAGGTCTGAAACTAAAATGGAAAAGCTAAAATGTTTTGAGGGAAAGTATTCTTTTTTAATTAGTGCCAGAAAAAGAAAAAAAGAAAAAATACTCTAAAAGATTTTTATTATATTTGCATCAAAATTGAAATGTTTTATGAAGTAGATTTAATTTCTATGAAGGGCTTGGAGGAAGCCTTTGTTTTCAAAAGACTCTGTTGCAGGGCATCGAGAGAAAATATTGCATATCTCATCCCTGAAATGTTTTATTGGCATGTTACCCTGTTTCACTCTGAAAAATAGTTCTGCAAACAAAACGTGTAGTGGAACTAAAATGCAGTTTTTCAAACAGTTGAGGCATTTTTATGGCAGTTATACCACGAAATGTGAGCATTGTCCCTTAGTTTAGCATTGCACAAATGTGAAAGAGTTTAGAACTGCAGTTGGTCAATGTGTGCTCTACTGATTAAAAATAAAAAATAATCCGAGCCCTTCAGGATATGATCTGAATTTAGACATTTATTTTTTCCAAATCAAGAAGATTTTCAGGACATTGAAAACACTGTTAAGAATTTAGGTTTGGAGAGAATGTAATTTTTTTTTTTTTCCATTTAGCTGGTTAGTGTGGTGTTTTATAACAGCTTTACCAAATAGTTATCAGCTGCAGCTGAGCAGTACGTTTTGTATGGACTTAAAAGTGTAGGGTGGGCAACGTGCAATGGCTGGAGAATCTTCAGCTTTATTTAATCACTTCACTTTGCATTTGAAAAGTAATTCATCATGGAAAGTCAGTGGGGTATAGAGAGCACTAATTGCAGCAAAATATCAAGGACAGTTTTCCTCTGTCTTAATTAAACATTAATGAGTAAAGTTATTTGCAAATGCATGCTGCAGGGATGGACTTGTCTATCCAAGTTTTGTAAATACTGACACTGGGTGTCAAAATAAAACACCTTAATTGATTTATACAGAAATAGTTTAAAGGAGTGCACCTGGAGTGACATTTCTCCAGCTTTTTATAGAGTAGTTTCCTGATGAATTATTTATAAAGAAACTTGGCTGACCTATCTTAATTACACAACTGATTGTTTCCAAACTAATCAATTTTGTAAGTGAAGTGAATTCTCTCCACTGTCAGGCCTTACTATGGCAAGAAGGAGATGGGAGAAGAAATGCACCTTTTGACAACAGTTCCTACTGTATTTATCAGTGCACTGCCAATAGCATCCTTAAATTTACTAGTGACAACAAAGGACTACTTCTAATCTCAATTTATCTGTGTGAGGAATGTAAGTAAGAAAGTAATAAGAAAGACTGTGAAAAATCCAGTATCAGTACCTAACTTTTGGTGCCAAGCCACAGGGCATATCAAGTAAATAGAGACAACAGAGAAGGAAGAGGCCAGATTGTTTAGTATTTAAGGGGTTGTTGGAATGAAAATGCTCTGTAGCAGGAATTCAGGATTTCAGAAGCATTGCTAATAAGATGGTTCAAGTTAAGTAATTTTCTCCCGTTCTGTAAGAGAATATCCCCATTTATTTCCTAAATATTTTATATTTACGTAACTTTCTGTATATTGCTTGTGATCGTTTCTTAAAACTAAAACAAACAAAGGAGCCAATGACACCTGAAGCTTTTGAATTAGCAGAGGAAAGGTGTAATGAATGACAACTGCTGTGCAGCTGGAGGGAAGCAGCTGTCCAAGGGTGAGAATGTGAATACTCTCTTGCTTAGCTGTAGTAGAGTAGAATGTTGAATAAAAGAATTACAGAAATACTTATTCTGAAGTTCTGCAAAATCATGTTCTCAGTGAGAAAACATGAACAGAGACATAAGGGAAGAACTGATTCAGATCAGAGGAAAAAAAAGAAAAGGAAATTTAAGCTCTGCTTGAGGAGCTTTGCACTCTATGGAGTTTTCCATTAATTTTTTGTAAGAGTTAGTCTCTTTCCTATATCAGACATTTCTTGCTTATACATATTCCTGAAGTTAATATTGCTAAAATTATTTTCATGTGTGTCCTACATTCACTACATTCAGCCCATGTCATTTAATTCCTAAACATTCCAAGTATACTTTGAAATTTTCCTCAACTTTGGAGGAAAAAACCCATCACCATGATTGACAAATTGTTTGACAAAACAATTCTCAGAGCAATTTTCAGTGGTTCACTGTCAGATTAGAAAAATGTATCAGGTACCGTTCCAAAGAGAGAGGTGGCACAACTGAACATTTCCATTAGACACGGACAATAGAATTAAGAGTGACTATATTGCATTTACATGTGACAGATGTATACTTGGGGACGTGATCAGAATTCAGGAGGGATCTTGAGATGCTTGGAAACAGCTCCCCCCAATTATTCCAAATTTGTAGTTTGAAATGCTGTACACCCAAACCCAGTGAATCAGCCTCACAAATGGATGTTGCACAGCAACGGGCCAAGAAGTGGGTCAGTAGTAAAGGATATGGGGTCAATAAATAATTTGTTTAGCAGATCAAAATGCCTTAATGTGAAATGTTTCTGAAAGAAGTTCATGTCATAGAGGGATGTATTAACAGGAAATGATCTGTAATATAAATAAAAAATATAAACCCACAACACAAAATAGTAATTTCAAAACCCCAATCAAACCTATTAATTGGAGAGCAGGAGCAGAATGGAGAATTAGCATTACTAAGAGGACCTGTACATCTGAGATCATAAGTTTCTTACCTCAAACTATCCTACCATTCAGGAAAACCTCAGTGCATATTATACTTTTACGTTTAGGGGTTTGTTAAGGTGCCTTCATTCTGTTGCATGCACACAAGGAACAAATCTAATAGTTATGTCATAGGCCTTGCAGGTTTCTGGTCCTTTTAATTTATTTGTCTGTTGGGTTTATTTGGTTTTCAGTAATAACAGTAAAGGCCTCCTGCCCCTTTATCATTACTGTAGCTCTAGCCACACTTCCACAAGAAACCCACAATGGTACTGTCTTCTGTGTCACACTAAACTTTATTTTCTTCAATTAAAAAAGAAAAATGACCCAAACCCCTTAATTGGCTATTGCTATAGGCAAGATCATTCTACATTCCTGTGGGGCCTGGGCTGTCTCACAGTTTGTCTGAGCATGGCTCGGGGATTTGTTTAAAATGTTACACAGAAAAAATTTAGAATAATCAAATGGTCAAGGTCTGTTCACATAAGTTTTTGCAGTGTGCACTCGAGCAAACCGAGTCATTGCTCCTGGGCAACACGGCAGTATTTATTTTGTGTTTTTGCTCGTGGCACTGCTTGCTTCATGTCTCAGTTGATTATTACAAAATAGGGGACCTTTGTGTAATTATATGAGAACCATCACTGCCTGGGGCTCTCAGAGGTGTGGACAGACGTTTTACCACTCAGCTCTAGGAAACACACTTCATCACCCTCCTTTTTTCCACGGGCTGGAACCACTTGCCATATTCACTTAATGTGAGCAAGGAGAAGACAAGCTGACTTGTCCTTTTTCCTGCAGCTGCAGTCCTACCCTTGTACAGAACATTTACATGGCTCTCGTGTTACAGATGTGCTTGTACAGTTACAGGAAGGTAAAAGGTTCTGCTTGAGCTTGGGTGGGGAGGGGGAAAGGCGGTTCCTGTGGGGATTTCGTTACCCTTGGAGCATTCAGGGCTAGACTGTGGAAAGGTGGTGTGAAAATAATAATCTCTCCTCTAAATTAAAACATTTTAAGAGCCATTTTGAAATGGAGAAACACAAATGGTGTCTGCAGCTCTCACTGCTTCTTTGAAAGACATTACTCTGCTGTTGTTTCCCCGTGCCAGCCTCTTTGTTGCTAATGAGGAGCTTTCAGTCCATCCTGTTTTATCACTGCTGTGTTGCCTGTACCTCCTCCTCTGTCATTCCCTGGTTATTGTCACCTTAACTGCCTCGTGGATATTGGTGCAGATGGATAATAGTGATCACAGGACCTTATGGCTCAACAAGTCCAGGCATTGGCAATAGCTCTGCAGAGCATGACATGACTGCTGTAGGTAGGAAATCACGTGTGCTTAATCAGCTTGGGTCAGTGCGGTAGATTTTCTGTGAAGCTGCCATCAAACATGCAGCAATTTTAGAAAATAGAATAACATGGAAAAATGGAGGTTATAATGGGGAGTGAATGGGCAGATTGCCTTCATGTGCAACTAATGGAGCTAAAATCTGATATTCATCATCAGAATTGTCCAGAAAGGAAGTACAAAAAGAGGGTCAAAGTCTTAACCTGCTGCTGTCCCTTTTCCTGTTCTCTGCACCAGCTCACAGAACAATTTCTAATCCACAGCTATAATTTACCCAGGCTGTGGTTTAGAGATGACTATTCAGTGCTTCTGCGTGTGTACCAGAGCTTTCATTTACCCATTTAACACACACTTCCGTGTTGTTTTTTATTTTAGTCAGGTTTGGGTTGAAAACCCTTCCATATAATTGTTGTTTGAAACTACTTTCATACGTTGTGTTGAACAGATTTATTTTTTTCCCGTAGTTTTTCAGGCTGGCATAGCTCAAGACTGTTTGGTTTTCCATATTTTCAACTTTGATTCCTTCAAGCTTTTGCTATGTGGACTGATTTTGATAGGTGTAAGTGAAATGAGATATCCCTCTCTCATTTTTTTTAGGAATCTCCCTCTTAATTAAAATCTTTAGCCTCACAGTATTGTAAAACCTGCAAACATTGACAGCACTGTTGCTTACCACTACTACAGCATTTCTAATTGACAGTAGATATGGTTGAATACAAGAACAGGTGTTAATGGAATAGTGATTAATGCTTATGGCCATTTATGCTGCATGTTTGAGCCTTTACATCAAGATGTGAATGGCAGCAAAAAAATTAATTTTCAAAAACAATTGAAGAAGCTCTAATTTTTCATTTCCTCATGTATTATGCAAATAATAGCCCATGGTGACATTTACCCTTCAGGAGAAAGGTTCACAGACACTACCTAATCTCCCTGATAAGCATGTCATTCAGGATGCTGTCTCTATCAATACTAGTAGAGTAATAAGAGGTTTGGAGCAAAATGGAATTAAGGGTGAAATTTGTCAGATTTAATCCAGCACTCTGCCCTTGGCCATGCAAGAACTGAACTTTGGAATTTGTTTACCCCCAATTATTTTTTTGTGTTTTAGTTCCACTTAGCACTTAGCTATGCAGTTCATGTTTTGCAGATGAACAAAGTCCTATTTGAATAAAGGAAATCCGACTCAAGGAGTAGCCATTTGACAGATTGGAGAACCTGAATATCTATTAACTGTACTGAGAGCCTCTGCATAACAGAGCTACCATTAAATTAGATATATTGGAAGTAGCGTTTCTCTACTGAAGTTCTTTTTAAGTACTATGGTGCAAGTCCACAACTTGAATGCTTTTTAAAAAAAAAAAAGAATTACAGTTTTTCTTTAGTTATGGCCATCACTTGGGCACTTAATATTCTCATTTCTGTCTATAGTGTCTGTAGATATATTCATTTATTCATAATAAAGATTTCATCAGAAAAGGCCAATGCTATTTGCAGACATGTCTCTGTTGTAAAATGAATGAAACTGAGTCCAGAGATTCCCTAAGCCAACAGTAACATGGATCTAGAGCTCCTGGCTGTGAGGTGCATCTTACACAGCACAGCATCTTCATCTCTTATTCAGGCTCCATTGCTGCTACCCAAATTCTCAAGGTGTTTCAACTCAATGCATTGTATGAGAGAATAGGACATAAATAAATAAACTATGAGTAATTGAGTAATACTAGTCAGCCTGGGGATCTTTGCTGTTTCTCATTTCTGTATGTGGACCTTCTAAGTCTTGATTAATTGCTCTCCACCACAGAACATGTCTTTCTATTTGAGAGAGCCATCCTTACAGTATTTTCATTACTTATTGCATCCTGCCTATTCAACATTTCCATATATGTATATATATACTTGATATAAGGATAAAATTCTTCCCTGTGAGGTTGGTGAGGCCCTGGCACAGGTTACCCAGAGAAGCTGTATCTCAGTTGTGTTTCATAGCAGGTTATGCCCCGCTTGTCAAGTTAAAGTCTTTAAATAAGAAATCTCCAACTGAATGGAATTCAAGAAAACAACTATTGTGCCTTGTCAGTACTCCAGTCTTTATTAACTGAGGGTATTTATGTTTCACTTCTTGTTTAATTCCGGCTTGGGTTTATTTTGTTTGCCTAAGTGTTGTGTGGTGGCGCCAAACCTGATGTTAAAAATACATGAGAAGGAGCTTCATCTCACAGAGAGCTGCTCTTGAAAGGTGGGATGTCTTTGTGCAAGCTGTCCAATTCCTCATCCTTTCCCAGTGCTCCCTGGAGAGACTTGTAAGCACCAATCTCTTACATGGCTGATGGTACAGTGAGAGAGCTGGAGGTTAGGGTGCAGGAACAGGACAGAGGAGGGAAAATTATCCCTTCCTTTAGTGTCAATATTTAAAGATCAAGATGTGTTTATATTGTTTATGCAGTACATTTGCCAGACAGCCAAGGCTGTAACACCCATAGTACCTCTTACACCTTTACACTCGTCTTAGTGGCGCTCTACAGTGGTTGTTGTCACTTGTATTTTTTGACAGAAGGCTGTGCTGCTACTCTTGTTCCTTTTCTGTTTTCCTAATTGCATTATCCTAATTTTGAGGGCTTAAATCAGTAAGAGCTTACTAAAAAGGCTATATGAAGACAGCGTGTTAAATGAGGTCCTTCTCATACTTGGAAAACACACACTGAGCACCAAAGAAATTGAGTTGCTTGAATGGATAAATGATAAATGAATATCTAGGACATGCCTTTTTAACTTCCAGTTTTATAGGCTTCATATAGTCTCTAATCTCCACAAAATCTAGAGAATGTAATCCAACAGATAAATTGTTATGGGCTCTGGTAAGCTTATGAGAAAATTTTGAATTAAAATCCTTGTGTTTCTCATGTTAAACTAATTCCTAAAATTAGGATTACAAAACGGGTTTGTAATTTGCCTAATGTCCCAATTCACATTTCTCATTCTTGCAGTCAATTTGAGCAGTTTCTATTATCTTCCAGTTTCAAATGAATCAATCAGCACCTGACACAACCTTGTGGATCCTCAGCCATGTTTGCCCAAGGCAATGGAACTGAAATCAAAAGCTACCTCTATGAGTAGGGGGTTATAGCTCAACACAGCAAAATAATGTTCTATTCTGGTGAATACAATAAAATACACCATGAATAAATTAGACTAGCTCTATTTTCTGCTGGTTGTGAATTGGGATTTTTAAGCTTATGCAAGGATTTAATCTATCTAGTCCTTTAGGATCTGATTTTTAAAGATGCCTTTCATTCTGGTCTGAAGGGATGTTTGTCCCTTTCAGTTTTATAGCCTGAAGTTTATACTCTTAATTGAAATTTAATAGAGTCCCTCAGGTTATGATAACTCCTTATTACCATTTCTGTACACCAACTTTGTTAATTTCTGAGGCCAAAAGAAAAATAAAAATCATTCCTCATTCTGTTTCCTCCACTTGGAGGTAAACATTGAATGCCACCTAAGAACGTCTTAGGAAATGCTAATGGTTTTTCAGGTGTATTGTGTTCATAATACATTTTGTACTCATTTGCATTCAAAATAATCAGTGACAGCTGCCTCTGACCGATGTATCTTGATACCCAATTTGCCCTTGATTCTAACAAGTACTGAAAGAAATACTGTTTTGACCTAATTAAAGAGATGAAGGCAAAGAAACTCTTCAGTGATAGGACTCTGGGGAATTGCTCTGCCCAAGTTTTTGAAGCTGTCAAGAAAAGTTTAAATGTTGATAACTTATGCAGTTGACTGAAGTACAGGTAAAATAAAAATGGCAGGACCCCGTTAAACAGGGGAGTAGTGGGAAACCTGAATTAATTTAGATGTAAGCAAGGCATAGAAAGAATGAAAGGACTAATAATGCATATGAATATTCCCACCTATTTGTCAAAGAAGGATGCAGCCAATCCCTGGCTAGATAGACTATATCTTGTGTTTAATTGTATCTTTTGATAAGAGCTATAGATTCCATGTGCTAAGGAATCAGCAGTGAGAACATATAATGGTATGTTTACAACAGAACAATTTAACAAGGCTTTTACTGTGGCTGCTTGACAGATATGAAAAGCTTCTGGTTTATACCTGAGGAAACCAATGTTTTCTTAATTTCCAACATTTTATTCAAGATTAAAAGAGTAATGCTGGAAGACAGACATACTTATTTGACTTTCTTGTAGACCAGCTATATTTTTTTGTGAATAGACTGAAATCTGCAGATTTCATTTGCATTTTGAATTTAGAAGACTTCAAAGCTGCCTAGAGTAATGGGAAATCATTTAATGCTATGAAGTTAATTTGTTATTTTCCTGAATATTTGAAAATTTGATGAATATAATGGGTTAATGGAAGAAAAACCTGCAGTACAGCAATGACAGCAAACAGTAGTTTCTCAATCCTGTGTGTCATTGCTCTTGAGTCTGTGTGAGAAAGAGTAAAGCATCGTCTAGGCCAGCAATGGAAGCTAAAAGACATCCTAGTTAGAGCCTTTTTGAATCAATTCTGGCGTATCTGTGACCAGAGTTATTTATGAGGTTGTGTTTTTTTCTCTGACTTATGCTCCTTCAGAGATTAACCATGTCAGTTAATACCTTTTACTCAATATTTAGGAGCTGTATGTTGCCCAGGTCCAATTACAAGTTTGTACGTGGTTACAAAGGTTAAATATTTGCTGTAAGAAACAAGGTGAGTGTGAAACAAGGGAGATGTGTTGTCAGCAAGAAGTCTGTCAGAGATGCTGTCAAACCTTGCACAGAGAGTATGGCCAGGATGTAATAAATAAGCAGTTGTCTAATGGCAGTCAGTCAGATGTGTGAGCCATAACAGTTTAAGATCACTTGTGAGTAAATATTTAGGAGACTGGTGGAGGTATTTTGTGCAGTCACTAAGAAAATCAATCTTGTGAACGGAAAGGAGCTCCAGCTGACATTCCTGGTTGTATGTTTACTAAGAAGAGGAATTTGAGTTGTATCAGTCCTTTTTTTCAGTCCACCTGAATTTTGAGCTTTAATTTTAATTAGGTGTTTTATAACCTGAAACCCCAAATATATATTAAAATTTAATAACAGGGTATTGGTGAGAAAGGCTTATATTTTCACAACAAGCTGAAATCAGCTCACAATGCTTTGAGTGTACCGGACAGTATCACTCCAGTGGAATTGCAAAACTGATAAATGGCAAAACTGACAATGGTTCACCAGCCACTGCCTTTCTTGCTCCCTGCAGTGGAGGGCAGTTGCATCTGCTCTGTGTTCTGCTCTGTCTGAGTGTGGAGAGGCAGGGTCTGTCCATGTGTGCACTGCTGGGTTCCTGCCCTGTGCCAGCAGCTCAGACAGGTTGAGAGGGAACGGCCTCTGGCAGCAGCAGCACAGCTGGGAATGGAGCTGATGGGGGAGCACAGCACTAGAAATCACTAGAAATGTATTTCTGGAAGCAGTGCTGCAGTATTTGGCAGGAAATGGGCTACACAAACCCGCCTCCTTACCTGGCATAGTGTGGAAGTTGTAGAAATAACAAAAAAACGAAGGCTGGTAACAAGAACCACCTCCTGGTGCTGGAAACTTCAGCAAAAATGGTTTATTTTGGTCAAAGTTATAAATAGTCAAAACCAGATTTAAAAGCAGTGGCCATCAGAAACTGCAACATCAACTCTTTTTTTCAGCTGAGCTGCTCTGGCTTGCAGAGCAACTTCGTCTCTTTTAGCTCTGTCATTTCTGAGAGACTGTGATTATTCTCTTTTTGGGTTGTTTTTTTTTAAAGTTAAAAATGTGTAGGATCTGTGTATACACTGAGATGGAAGGTAGACAAATGAAAAACCTGATAATCAGACCCCATAACAAGAAAAGTGCCTTATGGGAATCAGAAAGAAGGTACAGGAGTAGAACTTCTTGCTTATGTGTTGATGATGCAGCAGTAAAGGGAATTGATTCCTGC
The DNA here is from genome assembly GCF_003031625.1 of Empidonax traillii. Classification (NCBI taxonomy): domain Eukaryota; kingdom Metazoa; phylum Chordata; class Aves; order Passeriformes; family Tyrannidae; genus Empidonax; species Empidonax traillii. The sequence goes on from NW_020955215.1 coordinate 4,253,612, forward strand.
ATTTGACTTTTTAGAGAACATTTGTTTCCACCATTTCCCTCTGTACATTAACTCAGCCCCTGTCAGCCTTTCCCTTCTTTTTCTCTAGGATTAAGATGAGGGGGAGATGCAGCTGATGGCAGGAAGGGGGAACAAAACTCTATTTGTTGTGCAAAACAATTTAGATTTTAGGGTCTTATAAAAATTGAAAAGTTGAATTTTAAAAATTTAAAGAGAAAATATTGTTATCAAATCTGGAAGTCTTTATATTTTCTTTTTAAAATGTTTGCATAAGTTACAGCTATAAAAGAGGATTAAAGTAGATTTTAATCCTAAATAAAATGTTTTTTTCTGAACCAAAATGCAATTCTTTTCACTTTAGAGGACTGAGAAAATTTCTTTTGCTGTATTTGCTTTGTATAAGCCTCCAAAATACATTCCTTAGGGTCCATTGTCACTAACTGTGTTGGAAGCTATTGATTCCAGGCAAGAGGTAATTCCATGTCCTGTGAAACTCTTTCAATGCAAATAAATAGACCCCAATTTTAAACTGCTTATTTTGTCAGATGATTACATCACCACGTGCTGGTACTATTGCACTGGCAGATTGCTGCCTAGTATATTATACTGCCTTGTAAAATGCATATCCTTAAAGGCAGTGGTGACACAGTTTAGGGGAAAGCTCCAATAGAAGTGGGACATGGTATTGATTTTGGAAGCCTTTGCCTATAAATGTGTCCCTCTGTGATTCCTGCTTACCTTCTGAAATTCTGTAGTATCCTAATCTGACACAATTTTTTTATTTACTGTTTGCTCTGTATTCTTATTTTAAGGTAGTATTTAGGAAATAAGTAAATGAAAATTTTTGATGGATTTGTTTTGAAGTACATAGTTCCTCAGGTGAGGGAGAACAACAGCATCAAAGACATAATAAACCACCATAACTGAGCCCATAATAGATATTTAGGGTTTCCACAGACTATCCATATGTATTGAGTGTGAGTTTAACAAGCCAAGGCTGTTAAAAACATACTCAGAGGTAACAGAGGATGTATAGTGAGACTATCCTTTACTAAAATGCTTGATCCCCCTGAATAGCAAGGATATTAACTTAACTAATGATCCTTTAAATGGATATGTAAAATATAATTTAAGCTACTTGCAACATGCAAAAGAGAGGCATCATTTGTTACTGCCAAGCTCACTGGCATGTGGAAATCAGAAAATCATTAGCCTTGATAGAAATGGTTTAATACAGCAGGGAAGAGAACACATTATTTAGAGCAGTTAAATGACAATTGATGCAACTGCTGGCAAAATGCAGAAAAATGAGTGCGATTTAGCAAATGATAAATACTGCACTTAGAACTTATGCAAGCAAAAAATGAAAATCTTTCCTCATTATAGTGCATATTTTGCCTAGGAGACAAACTTTTCTAGAATGCAGCATTCACCAACCCTGATTTTTATAACTTTATGTCTGGACAAGCCTCATGCTTTCTTTGTCCATTGAGTGCCCTACATCCACATAAAGAGTAATGTGCAGGTTCCATCCCTCATTCCATAACTGTGGAAACACATTAAGAAGGAAGGCTTTCACGTTGTTTTAATACTTACTGGTAGCAGCCTAGTCTTGTTCCAGGGGTCATCAGCTGGCTCTGGTGTGAGGTTTACCTGTGAACAAACCAGCTCTCGTTCCTACACATGTGAAAAGTATTTTATGAATCTCTGGAAGAGATTTCCCACTGAACATCAATGCAACATCAATGCAACTTCATCTTTCTTAAAGGGCTCCTTTTTGCAGTGTTTGTAGTGTAAAGTGGCATTAGGATAACTGAGCAGCAACTGGAGTTTGCTCCCCAGAGCAGAGCTGTGTGTACTGCTCAAGGCAAGCTGAAGCAACAAACGCCTTGTTCAGTACTGGGGGAATGCAGCTGCCTGAAACTTTAGATTAGAAAGGGAGAAATTACATCAGTATGCACTCATCACCTCTCTACCTGTTTATCTTTCTAGAGATACAAAGAAAAAAAGCATGCCCCTAAAGAAAGAAAGAAACTCAGACACCACACACACACACAGAGAGCTGTGCGTTTCTTAGCAGGTCTCGCAGTGAACTTGTCAAATCTGCTTTTCTGTGTCACTGGATTTCCTCACAAAGGCAGGTTACAGTGTCAGCTTTGTTACTGTGGCTGTTTCCTTTAGAACCTGTAATGGACACAGCTATGTGGTTTTAGGGACATCTGCCTGAACTTTCAGGAGCTTTCCCTACACTGTTGGTTTTGGAGTGACATTCCTGCATTGCCCTGGCACAGAGATCAACACCTGGCCTGTTGCTCTCAATCTCTTTTTTTTATCTTTAATTAAATAGTGCCAAATTTTCTTAGAAAGAGAAAGAAAACCCTGAAAGGTTTTAAACACATGTGAGTTCTTGCCTGGGCATCTGTAGAGATTTGTGTGTTGTGTGATCTTCTGTCACCTCTGAGTGAAGTATGACAGTAGGTTTTTGACTGGCAGGTTTGCACATGTAAAGTCAGTCTCCTATGTAATACTTACATTATTTTATTGCACTAATACATATGGCAACATCAAATTGACACCATGTTTGCAGTAGCCAGGTGTTCTATTTTACATAAATACTACTTAGTAAATTGAAAAGTGCTTATACTAATACATCAAAATATTGTTTATTACTAAAAGTATCTTGTCCTCTATGATATCATTTGAAGTAAAGTTGTTGAATATAAAAAAAAGTTAATAAAGGCAATGAAAAACCTTTTATCACTGACAAATATTTCTGGTCATCTATACACAAAATATTCTGGGGTTTTGTTGTTTTGGTTTGGTGTTGTTTTTTTTGGGTTTTTTTTCCACTCCTCTTATTGCATGCATTTGTGATCTTAGAAGTCCTCGGAGAAAATAATTTGAAGTTTCTTTAGAGCTACTGTGGGAATGTGAAAGTGAGCTCAGTTTTTGCTCCACACCCTCTACACTCCCCCTTTTCTCCCATGAATTTTTTAAAAGTAAGATGAATAAATATCTTTCTAAACTGTGGGTTTTGTGAAAACGAGAGACCATGAAAAATCGGAATTCAAAGCTTTTTCTGGAAATCAAGGAATAAAAAAATCAATACAAATAATGGATAAAAGCATACTTCTGTGTCCTTGATATTTTGAGGCATTTAAGTAACTATTGTAAATCCAACCCAAGTACACGTTAAAGATGCTCTTCACATCTGCAGAAGAATGTCTGACTCATTCTAGCTCTATAATCTATTTAATGGATGGAATCAGAAAAGATTGAAAAAAGGCTCTTGACCTGTACATATTTAAACTGTGCCTACATGCTACCACAATGGGCTGCAGTTATCAGGATGTGTCAGTGAGATTCTTTTTACCTTGTCTGTAGTTTTGTGGGTGTGATTGAGGTGCATATCACTGTGGTTAGACATCTGACTGCTCATCACAATTTGGAAGCTCTGGGTAAGAGCCTGTAAATCAGACAGTTCATGCTAAAGTTTTTTTCTAAACATGTAAGTAGTTTAGAGCTCAAGTAATTTTAAAAGTTAATGGGCTCATAGAGCATTTCTTTCAAGGATCCCTCCCTCAATGGCTAAATCTGTTGTGATTTTTTTTTTTTTTCATCTGAAAGCATTACCTACCAGAATTTTCTGCAGCCATTGTGGCTTGGCATTGACAATATCCAAGACATTTGTCACTTTTTATGGTATAAATCATCTGTCTCTCTGTATTTTTGGAGAATGGTATGCAGGGGAAGGGAGCAACGTTCTGGTTCAAAATGTGCTGATCAAGGGCTTGATCTGAGCAAGTGAAGCAATATAAAACCTTAACACGTTTGTTCTCAGGCACAAATGGTGAATATCAGAGAAGCAAAGAAGATAGGCAAAGGTTTCAGGATCTTTTTAACAATCAGATTACAGATGTAGAAATGTATTTTTATTGCATCAGTACATAGTGTCATTTACTTTACAAGCCCAGCTTAAAAAAGGGCTGAAGTATAAGGTGTTGTGTGCATGTATATTCATCTGCAGAGACGAGGCTGTGCTGCTGAATTTGTCAGGATGTTGCCTGCAGCTTTCCTGTAAATTGGATCAGACCAAAATGAACTGAGAGTGGTGTCTGATTGCACCACAGCACAAATCTGCAAGACAGAAGACTATTCAGGAATACATTACTCATGTTTTAATCTCTTGTTCTGCTGTAAATGCTGGGTTTGATCACTGTGTTTTCGATATCAGTGCCTGCCTGACTTCTGCTTTTTTCTCTCTTAAGCCCTCCCAAGTAATTTTGAATTTGTTCTTGCAAGCCTCCTGAAAATAAATGCCAGCCAGGAGAAGTCTGTGTGCCAGCACAGAGGGGAGACTGCATTTAAACCTTGAGGATCAGCTGAAACATCCCCCAGTTGGGTGGTTCTTTCTTGGATAATAATGATCAAGTGGTGCAGTGAGAAAAGGATGGATAAGGGGAAAGAAAGAGGTGGGAAGAAAACTGCAAGAATGTGTGTAATCTTACAGTTCATGCTTACAGTTATTCTTGTGTTGTCTTCTCTTCTTTGAAGGCTTATTGTCTCTCAGAAGTGTTTTGACCTAGAGTTTGAAAAAAATATGTCAGATGGTTTTATCATTATTGCTCCTTTCTTTTCATAGTAGTGCTTTTATCAAAATATCCCTGCCAGAAGCTTGGAGTCTGCTAATTCCTATTGTTATAGAGAAATGACATTGACATTTGAGATTATTTCTTGAAAATGGAGTAGTGTGAAAATGGTTTAGAAGTCAGAACTAGTAGAAACATTACAATTAAAACCATGTTTACATTGAGATTGGTTTTGATGTCAGATTCTACTGCTGTCTCCCTTATTTGATCAAATTTACTTTTCAATCTGTACAAGTGGAAAGTGGTAAAAGGTGGCTGCAGTGCTAGGGAAATCTGCAAAGTTTGTTCCTTAATGGAGAATAATATATAATCTAGGTTATTTTCTTATCTTCTCTTGTACTTTACAACAAAATGCGTCATATGTTGCTCACATAAGTTCATGGTTAAGTTAAATGCCGATTCAAGTAGATTTTTTGAGTGTTTCTCAAATGGATAAAAGCATCAACAGGTGATTCAGGCTAAACCCGAACTGCAGTAGAATAGAGTCCCTCATGTTTTAGCACTGACAGTCACCATCATCACATGGATTTCTCTCCCATCCAAATGAAAACTCTAGGTTTTGTCGTGGACAAAATGTATTTTAATGAAATTTCTTCTGACAATGGTAGTGAATGCTTGAAAACTGGGTCCATTTTAGGAAAGTCCATACTCTTATAACCGTTTCAAGGCGCCTTTTTAATAACAAAAATGTTAAACATCTTGCTTGCTTTGAATGAAATGAAGGGTCTGCTTGGTTCTTAAGCAAGTCATAGTTATAGTGTGCCTGAAAATATAGAAATTCAGTTCTCTTTTAATACAGTATGAACCTGTCAGACAGCAGTGATTCAGAATACAAAGGGTGGAAATTACAGGAGATACGCTTTCCCTTGAATCTTTCTTCCTAAGATGCTGAGTCTTTTGGTGATCTGAACAAAAATAAGCCCCAGGAGTTTAAGCTACTTTTTTTTTTTTTTTTTTTTTTTTTTTTTTTTTTTTTTTTTTTTTTTTTTTTTTTTTTTTTTTTTTTTTTATGCCTTCAAACTGAACTCAGTTTTATTTAGTGCTCTGAGTCTGTTGGGTGGGAGGGAAGCTGGCTGTCTTTGGTTTATGAAGGGCATGGGAGGGTTACTGAGCTTGTCTTTCATTATTTTCTGGCAAACACGACACCTGTTTGTGCCATAAGAGTGCATCAAACTGAAGCTGCTTACTTGAAACAACTTCATCTTGTTATGATATATTGAACTTGAATTTGGGTCAGTGTTTTCCTGGCCAAGCTGAGGAAGGTACTGGAGCACTGCATGCACTGGGGGTGAGGTGGGGGCTGTCTGGGAAGAATCCTTCTTCGGGAATGGGGCTTAGCAGTTTTCTCATGTAAATTCTTATGGGCAAAGTCAGATTTCAGGTGTGGTGAGGGGTTTTTGGGTTATGTGTTGTTGAGGTTTTTTTCCCTTTAGGCTTTCTTGTATGCATCTGGAATTTGGTCATTGAAACGGTCCTGGTGCTTCGTCAGAGGCTGGAGCATGTGTGGGTGTTCATTTTATAGCACCCCAAATCTTTCCAGCTCTGCTTGTGAGCCTAAGTGAAAGGACCAGATATAAACTTATTAGACTGAGTTTCTGAAAGGTGAGGAGCTGAGGGAAACCCAGACAAGTCAAGGAGGTATGATAAGATACTGCAAGAAAAGGAAGTGGATGATGAGAAAGGTGAACAACTCATAGCCAACCTGAGGTTCAGTCCAACTATTCTATCACTGTCAAGCGTTACTTTATAATTAAATTATAAATCCTGAGGGTTTAGAATTCTATCTTGTATCTTTTTTCTGCAAAAAATGGAAGGTTAGCTAACTTGTTAGGGTTTGTCCTAGGCTGGCAATTGAAAGTTGATTTCTGTTTATCTATATATAAATATGCACAGATATGTATATGTGTATTTAGATGAAGGCTGTCACTTATGTTGCCTAGATAAATAATAAAACTGAAATATTAATAAAACTGAAATTGAAATACTCTGCCAGGTTTTGGTATTCATTGTAACTCAGGAAGGTAAGAGGGTGTATAGGAAAGGGAAAAAAGGCATTCCAAATTCTCCTCCAGTTAACAGCATTCCCGAGTTAATGCTGCTTCTGGTCTCTGCTCTCCTGAGCCTGTCTGCAGAGTGCTGAGTAACTGGAGACTAGACAAGACCATAAATGTTATATTCCTTTCCCACAAACATGTGGGAAATGTGTCTCAAACATTTAAGAATCCTGTCCCAGAATGAAAAGCCTCTGTGCCTTTCCATAGGAGCCTCTTCCCTCCAACCCAGTGCCCTTGTTTCTGCAGCAACTGTGAGCCTGCTTCTGGAGAGATGATAGCAAGACAAAGCTGACACTTTGTCTGGTGTGTGTGATGGTGAGGCACTAGAACAGTTACAGCGACAGCAGGAGGCAACACCTGCTGCTTGGGGAAACGTAAAGATTTTCTTTTGAATGTGTCCAGTTTATTGGTTCCCAAACTACCTATCCCATCCTCTGCATAAGTACTGATGAGTAATTATTTACTTGGTAAATATCATCTCTAAGGACAAGATACTGAAAACATTTAAGTCCTATTTTTTCTTGTCGTGTATCTTTTCCATTTCCATCTATTTTTTTGTGAAAACCTTCATTTACTTCAGCACGAACTGCAAGAAAGTGCTGCAGTGGCAATGAACAAGAATAGTTTCAGTGTGAGTATAGTAATAGAAGAATACTTTTTGTAGATAGTTGCCAATCAATTACAGTTCTTTTTTCTCCCTACTTTCTCACATTTAGTTGCATATTTCATAGTTCCTTTTCAATAAATTGCAGAGGGAGCCAGCATAGGAAGTTCTTTTTCCTCCGAAGATAAATAGAATATACTTTCCCATTACTTGCAATTAAAAAGATAAGTGAGGATGTTCTATGTGGAAAACTTTATTTAGATCATACACTATGGCATACATTATCTACAAAATGGGTCTTTGTTCCTTCTGTGCTCATGGAACTGCTCTTAAGGGTAGGCAAGGTGGGTTACTAAATCAAAGTATATTAGCTAATGGTGAATAAAGAAAGATAAAGAGAATGGTGTAAAAACCGCATATGCTCAATCAAACCAGAAAATTTAACATCCAGTGACACATGCTCTTAAAATATTATGCATATGATGGAGATGCTTGAAACTTTATTAGGTTAGAAATTCCTATTTTTCCTACTGCATTTAGAAGTGTTTGGGATTCTTTTTCCTACTTTTGTGACTCTTGAAATCATGAGTGAATTCCTGATTCATTAGAGCTTCAGGTATGGCATAGTACATATAAAGATGATAACTATTTCTTTTAGCATCCTACAGAAATTTCTCTGAAGCAACTTTCCAGCACAATGTCACATAGTTATGATAATAATTTTGTCACACAAACAGTGAAAGCTGAGAAAAGGACAATGATAACTTACATTTCAGAATTTCCTTTAGAGGCACCCTACAGTGGAAAACAAAAGCTTTTTGCTTATTATGTGTGAAATGAGTTAAATTAGGATTTCTCTTGTTTTCTCTTGCTTTTGATGCCTTGGGGTATTTATTTTTTGTGGTCCTCCACTGAATGGGATTTGCCACAGAAGCTGGACAGTAAGTACAAAGATCAAATGTTTGCAGTAGTTAATACAGTGCTACTGTTTAATAATTTAATTGGAAAGCCATTTACGGTCGTGATGGACACAAATAAACTGTTGGATTGACCCTGTAGTGAAATGATAACAGAAGTGTGGTTAAACCCATTTGAAGTGCCAGGTCTGAAAGTCTAAATTCGATGAGTAACCCTGACAAACATAGCAAAAAAAAATGTACTCCAGAGTTTGAGAAAGGGTGAGAATAAGAAAACTGTTGGTAAAAGTGGAGCTGCTACTGCCAGTTGCAGTGAGCTGTTCAGCTTTTCCAGCTTCTGGGATTCCCAGTAGGATTCTGCAGACATCAGACTGGAGATTGGAAGGCAGTACAGGATGACACTACAAGAATATAAAAAATTACCAGTGAGTTTCGGAGAACATCTTTAAACCACACGAGCTGTTTTAGGGTCTTGAGGTTTTTGGTTTGGTTTGGTTTGGGGTTTTTTGTTTGTTTGTTTGTTTGTTTTTGTGTTTGTTTTTTTTTTTTATTTTATTATTTCTATCAGTAGGTGACAGATTTTGTGTTATAGGAACGGCTCAAAATATGCCCATCAGGTCGATTAAATTTTGACTTGTCTTTTCACATGGGTAGTGTGAAATCTTAGCTTTCCCAGTTGAAGAGCTGATCATACAGCCTTTGTGTGGGCAGGGGAATTAAAACAAAACATATTCTTATCACCCCCAGCAAATATTTATTGTTTAGTTAAGGATTAGAAAATGGACACATGGAATCTGTCCCTGGAGTCTGGCTTTGGAAATAGGCAGTTGTTTTATTCTAATCAAAATTGTCTGCTTTAGGGAAGATCAATTAAGATTCACCTTCCTCCAAGAGTCTGGAGGCAGTTTTGTAAATTAATCAAGTTTCCAAATACTGCTGTGAAATAGGTGGAATAATACCTCTTGTACAAATGAGGAGAGTGACACATTTCAGTCACATGCCTTGCTCAAGGTCACACAGCTCATTAAAACATTCCCAGTTCCTTTTTTCTGCATCCATTGCATCAAAAAGTCTCCAACGATTTCCTCAGTACCCAGTGAAAGTCTAATATTCTTTATTTAAAGATTCTTCTTTCTGTAGGTGGCCACTACTTCCATTAATGCGAATAGTCTGGTTTTTAACTGGTTTGGGTTTTCTTTCTGTTGGCTCATTCAGTCTGACTATTTAGTGTTTTAAAGCTCTGCTTTGAGAATTTACCCTCTCCAAGTTCTGGGAAACATTTTGCTGTTTGAATGACAGCGAGGTAGTAACTCACCTGTCAAAGCTTCAAGAGGGTTTTTCCCAGCTAACCAATAGAAATCAAAAAGACTTTACAGTCCTATAATTGTTCTTTTCAATTTTAATTCCTGACAAAAAAAATCTGGCCATTGAATTGGCTAACATAGAAAAGAGAAATTCCAGGCCATGCTTGTTTTCTGCTATTGACAGTTAACACTATCCTCATTTTGGCACTATTTATTAGTGGTATTTTTTTGTTTGCTTGTTTTCCTTATTTTTGTCATCCTGTCATTTCTTTGCCTGATGCTCTTTCAAAAGTGTGACACCCTGTCTCTGGCTGACAGGACAGGTGAGTTGCAGTCCTTGAGGAATATTCCTTCCTGCCCCAACAGAGGAGCATGGATAGAAAACCTCCTCTGGAGAGACTGAACATATAATTTCTTTGACGTGCTTAGCCTTTGCTTACCAGACAGACACCCAGGAGCCAAGGTGTGCATGTGGGTGACAGTATTTTTTACCCTCTCATTGCTCTCTCCCCACCCCCAGTCTGATGTCTCTTGTATGAAAAAAGTAAAGTTTTACTTCTGTGTATCAAGAATCAATGCTATGTCTGAGGTGCTCTACTGAAACATTTAATTATTTGAAATATCATTTCAGCAGTTGGTTTTCTAAATTTCACAGAATCACCTATTGCAACTGCAGTTGTTGCATCAGGATTTATGAGAACTGAGCTCAGGCCCTGCCTGAGTGTGCTTTCTGTAGATTGATTGGCCATATTGTTATTTAGCATCTGACAGAGCATGGAAGAATATTAGGCATGAAACATTAATCAGGAAATTATGCATTGCTTTCACAATTAATGTGCAACTGGACTTTACTTTGTAATATTGTATTAGCTCTTAACATGCAAATTATTGTAGGTAATTACCTCATTTTTCAGTGGCCATTTGATGGATTGAAGTTTCATGCAGAATGTTCAGTGTAATTTAAAGTCTTGCAATGATTTGCTTCTTTACTTTTTCATAAGAATCTTAGTTTTCCTTCATTATACACCAGGCATGAAGAGCCTACAGGGCTGTAAAATCTAATGTATAAAGTTCAGTTTTTCATTCCTTTTAACTCTAGAGCTGGCAATTTGGTCAAGTGTTGCAGTAAAGATAGCTCTTGCTGCAGTATGTTTAAAAAAAAAAAAAAAAGGAATAGCCCATGATTCTATTTATAGCACACAAGTCAAGCTGCCTTTGTAGCATCTGCTTAAAACAAAAGTGAAACAGTAGTCTAAAATATTATCCTTTTTATTCCCTAATATGTGAATGTATTGTATTCAATAATCTGTGATCAGTCAAGTAATAATGCTTCAAAAGGAATAATAGAATTATACGATTAAATATTAAAATGCTTCAGCAGTTTTAAATTTAACAGTCCTGGGTGCTTGGGTTTTTGTGTGTCTCTAAGATGTATATGGTTTCTACATTGCTACATGTCAGGAAGGCATTATCATAACAAATACGATCTATTAGAAGGGCTCTGGCCTATGGAAATATTTTGATGTATGTGAATAACTCTGAAAATTCAGGTAATTCTTTCTTCGTGTTTTCTGATGTTAACATGTCAAAGTCACAAGTATTTATTGTGATCTTTTCTATTCAAAATCCTGCTCTGGTAAAACAGCTCCTCCATAAAAGTCAAGCAATATAAAATTGAAGGCCTATATTTAAATAGATTTTAACAGGTAATAAAAACTCTTGAGATTAAAATGGTTTCATTCACCAAGACAGACATTTTCCTCTGCAGTGTGCAATTTGTGTCATATTATGTAAAATACAATTTCAGAAAAAAGATTTAAAATAAAAGCACAAATAAAAAGTATCTTATAAAATGAAACCAGAGATATTGTGCTTTTAATCCTAAGTCAAGTAGAGAATGAAAGCAGCATATGAGATCCTGTCTTTATACACTGAATTTCTATGACTTGATTTGTGGTTTTTCTGCCTGTATAGCTTCGATACTCAAATTTCCAGCCCTACTACCAAAATTTCCCCTACCCAACATCTTCTGATAGGTTTGTTCATTGTTTTGGGTTGGTTTTTTTTTTAATTTGAAGAGAAAACTAAAGCATTAGAGTATGTCAAGTGCATTAGAGAACTGCTTTTGCATCTGTACCCAAGTTTGGCATTTCAAAATATAGGGTTTACATTACAGTTGGTTTACCAGCACAGAGGTTTGTACCATGTCTGTTGTGATAAGAGCTGCTGACTGTCATCTGCTCAGGAAATATTTAAATGGGCATGTGAAACTGTGCATTTGAAAAACGTATTTCTCCCATCCAATGGCAACATCAAACCTTCTGTTACATGGAATTTAGCACCTTGAGAGCAGTTTTTATATGCAGGCTATGAGCTGGTGGGCTGATGAAAACACCATTTCTTACCCAGGGCTTAATAACTGATGGCAGGAAAATAGATGAAAGTCGTGATCCCTAAACGACCTGCTAATTAACAATGCATGGATAAATCAGGTTCGTGCCTTCACCAAGCAAGGTTGGTTAGTTTTTAGTGATGGGTGCACCTTGTAGGGATGGGTAGTTTGGAAGACTTCTCTTTAGGGTGTTGCTTCTGAGGGAATTTGGCATTTATTTGCCAACTAGCCTCATGTTTGTATTCTGAGAAGGGCAGGGGCCCACCTGATGTGTCAGTGTGTACAGTGCTGGAGTGCAGCTTCTGAAAAAAAAATTGAGAAAGAGCTCATTAAAGTTAACTTCTCCTCCCTTCCTGCTTTCCCCAGCCCAAAGGTACACTGTGTACAGATAATACTAATGATATTGCACTCTTCACCTAAATAAAAATGGAATTCATTTTTAATAACAGAAGAGCAGCAAGAATGAAAAAGTTCAGGCTCTATAGCCTGTAGTGTGAGTGTGAAGAGTAGATAAATAGGTAGGTAGCCATTCAAAATACTGTACTTTGCTCTCATTAACAATCCACTGCCCTGTATGTGAGCTATTAATATTTTAGGCCTAAGTGGAAAACAAGCAGAACAGTCTTGCCGATGATCCTTTTTTTCTCAGAGCAGTAGGAATGGGTTTAAATGTCTCTGCTGATCACAGCTGAAGACTGGAAATGACAATGGGAGGTGAGTTGTGCAATGCCAGGCAGTGGTGCATGACATTACCTATGCTGAGATCTTTGCACACTGCCATAAAGTGCCAGGCAGAGATACTTTCTGGGTCCAGAAAGTGCCACTGAACGGGAGTTCCTGCTGCTTCTCATCTAGGAGAACCTCCATAGCATTTTCTGGCTTAATATAAACTACCTTAAACACTGTCTGAAAGCAGCAAGAAATTATTTCAGTTTTTGTTATTTCTGCTTCGGGGATATGACTTTGTAATTGTGCCTGTTCATACACTAAATGTGGTAAGAGACTGGATTCTTATAATATGTCTTAATAATAGAAATGTTGAGTGCTTCAACCAAGCAATGATATCCTCCCAGGCAGCCTGTGCATATTGAAACTCCTGTTTTAATAGTTAACTAGGGGAAACTGCAGAGAGCAAAAATAAACTGTGGTCTTTGATAAGTGTTGTCTTTGTTGTTTGCATTTTCTTCAGGATTTTAGGAGGCATCTGTAGCTTTGGACATGTAGCAGTGACATGACCTTCTGTGACCTATTGGAAAATGATGTCATTATCAGGTGGTGGAGGATCTACCTGAGTTCTGTTGCCTTTTGTTTGCTGCTTTTTTCCGTAGAATAAGTTCTTTCCTCTCTGTAAAACCGTAACTAATGTCCTCATGTTGCTAAGAATGGGGAAACAAAATTTGTCACCGTAGCTAATAAGGAATAAGCTCTGGGGAAAAATAAGACAGAAGAAAAAAGAATTAAAATCTGATACAGAGGTAAGAATAATCCATACATTTTACTTTACAAAGTCTGTTACTTAATTAAGTTCTTTTTTTCCCTGTTCTGATCCCAGAAGTTATTAATAATATTTACTTCAGAATCTGTAGCTTTCCTCCTGCTTTCTCTTTATTACAAATTCTTCTGTTGCAAATCAAATTGCTATATTAGTAAGCAATCTTGTAGAAATTAATTTTAGACAAATCAAAGACAACCTGACAGAAATAGAATTTTGGAATGAAAAATTTAGGCCATGGAGCTTTGATGTTGACTTCAATAATTTAGGTAATTCACATGAATCGATTGCACCAGTAGCCAAAACTATTTGAACTGATGGCTTTTCCATTTTGTCAATATTAGAAATACTTGCATCTTTTTCAACTCAGAATCATTTAAACAAACTTGAATTATTGCCTCTTGCTGGAGTCCTTATGAAGACCAAATACATCAAATGTTGCATAGGTGCCAGTGATGCAATAATATTGCATAAATCTGTTTCCTGTCAGAGAGCAAACTAATCTGCACAGACCTGTGGAGCACTGAGCCTCTAACAGAAAATGGATTTCACGAAATCCCCTGCACTCCACATAGTCCTTAGGTATGTCTTCCAAAATATTACAGTAGATTGATACAACGTGGATGGAAAAAAAAAAAAAACAACAACAATACAAGGATTAACTGGAAGCTGAACAGTTTGTCACAGAACAATTATCATAGTCTCTAGTCTAAGTAATGGTTATCTGAGACAACAGAAGTCATTACATTCAGTCACAGAATAGCTTTCAGGATCATTTTCATTTTTTACTTGTTGTATCAAAAAATAATTCAATTTTATCTTTTGAATCGTTTGTAAAAATAAGGCAGGTTATTATGCAACCTTCGTTGTCTTCTCTACCCTACCCACCATTTCTTTTTGGATTACTGACATTTCTCTATCTCTTGGAAGGTTCAGGACTGCCAAAATCAAACAAACTGATTGCTACAGCAATGCTGCGAGGCGATAGCTGAGTCTTTTCTGCTCAGCGGGAACTCTTCCCTGGAAGGGCTGTGTGAGATCATACAATACAACAGAGCTGCTATTGCAGGGAGGAAGGCCAACCCCATACTGCAGCCAGCAACTTCAGTGATCTTCCTCCTCTATTTTGCACACTTGAGGCCACAATTTGAGTGCTGTGTCTAGTTTGGGTTCCAAGGACAAGAAGACATGGGCATATTGGAGACAGTCTGGTGGAGGGCTGTTGTTGGATAATTTAGCTTCAGCAGGTCTTCACTGTGGTCTCCTACAAGCTCAGCCAATTCTGGGAGATGCACACTGGTTAAGTGGATGGAAAAGAGAGGTGGAAAATTGACTGGACTCACAGGACTGTGATCAGAAGTACAAATCCAGCTGGTGCCAGGTATGAGCAGAGTCATTCTGGGATCAAAAGTGTTAAATGTCTTTATTGAAAAGCTGGAGCACACATGGTATGAGGAGAGACTGAGAATGCTGAGTTAAAGGCTGTAGCCTTAAGAGGAGAAGGAGAAGGGGAGATATTAATGCTGTCTATAATGTTTGATGGGAGGGTATAGAGAAGATGAAATGATTGTCTTGGAGCCTTACAGGGAGAGGATGAGAGGCAATTCTAGTTAGATGTTAAAATGTTTTCATCATGAGTGTGGTTAAAATTAGAAGATCTATTCAACAGCATTGCAGTCCCTTCAAGATTGAATATTTTCAAAACTTGACTGAACTATGCCCTGAGGAGTCTGATCTACTTGAGAGGGCTTTGAGCAGAAGGTCCCTTCCAACCCAAATTATTCTGTGATTCTGTCAAATTACATACATTACTTATTTATAAAGATAGACTCAAATGCATCATCAATAATTACATTCTTTCTATAAAAAGTAGTATACAAATATTCCATTTGCTTTTAAATAAAAAACTGTATTGCCTGCTGGTTTCAGTGTATTGACAGTGCAGCAGAACTCAATTCCTTCTGTGCAGAAGTGAAGAGTTAAGATATGCAAGTGATGTCCTTCATTCAGACTCTATTAATTTTTTGGCAAATGAACAAACCCAAGAAAATAAAAGCTAAAGGCAACAAACTGAATTTATCTCCGTGAGGTTCCTTCACCCTCTAGTCCTCCTTATTCCTCTGCTGGACCATCTGTCCAAACAACTCATGACTGATGACAGGACTGTTGAGTTTAGTTGACTGTTCAGGTCTCCTGGCCCCCATTCTCTTGTCAGCAGGTGCACCAGGGAGTTCTATGCTGTTATGAAGCTCACTGTAACTCACCAGGTATCCAGGAGCTTTAGGAACATACAGTAGGATCTGAGCCCAACAAAAGCATCCTTTCAAGTAATGTGTATAATTACATGAACAAGAGAATATTCTTTGTTAAATCACTGCAGCTAATATCAGAAGTTAAAACAAAGGATATTTCAACAAATTTTTACAAGTCACTAAGGAAGAGGGATGAAGGCAGGAGGAAAATACAGTAGGAAGTTAAAAGTAATTATATAATCGATAAAGGATAATTATAGTCTCTGTTTAAGGATCCATGAAATACTATTGCATTGCTGCATCTTTTTGAGCTGATACAAAATGCTATTGGATTTAAAGAAAACACAGAATTGGGAACTAATTTTCACAATCTGTGGAAGTTTTCAAGATTTAATTTTGTGTGGTTTTATTCTAAATTAGGATAAACACTGCTGAAAAGTACATGCTAACATGTTGGGAGCCAACAGCCAATATCTCTCCTTCCTACTGTTATTTTTTTTAAATCAAAAATAGTGAATGTTCAAAATAGTGACTTCCATGCCAGTCAGTGTACAATGACAGCTCTCATTTTGTGCATGCTAAATTTTCAACCAGGCACCTTCATGCTGTGTTTCAGTCACCAAAGAGTCGCATAAATAGCAAAAAATATATTCTATTAGAGAGAGAGAGAGGTAACTGAACTTTTCTGAGCTGTTGAAAGCTTGAGATTCAAGGCCACCTCTGAATAAAACTTTTCAGTTTCTCATTCCCCAACTTGATTCTCTCCCTTTTGTGCTTGGGGTTCTCTGGGTCATGGAAGAGAGCTGATGTGCCAGAGTTCTATTCTTCTGCTCATGTGTACTGCTAAAAGTGGTGTTTCATCCACTTATGGTCATTGGTGCTCAAGTTTCTGGGTTTGAATTTTGTATTTTCTCTGTCTATCCAAACTTTGACTTCTCTCCGTGATGTCACAGTTAAATAAAGTGCGTCAGTGAAATGAAGTACGACAGTTCACTCAAGGGTGTAAGGCTGAGTGGTGCCATTCTTGTGGGTTCTGTGGTCCCTGTGTGGATTATAAATTTCTGCTTTCCCAGAGTCCTGGTTACTGCTTTTCCATGCCAGTGAAGAAGGTGCATAGGCACAGTACCTTAGTGAGTGCTGGCCAGTCATCTCAAACAGTGCCACTGGGAGATGCCCCAGAAGTTACAGAAATAAAATGCTGGTTTGGAAAAGGCAAGGTTCAGGGTTTTTTTGCTTCAGAAATAATTTCTTTCAAATTGTTCTTAGGAAAGAGATTGGCTTTAATTCATTAAAAAAGAGCTCAGCTTTAATTCATTGACCTGTGATATTCTCTTTAAACTGCTCAGAGACTTAAGCAGTCAACACTTACCTAAATGTTGGAATTATGAGTTTTGTGTTTCCTTAGAAAGGTTAAACTGGTTTCAAGTAGCTCACACAATGTGTCCTCCAAGTACTGATTACCTTGGAATGAGATATTTTGCAGGTGTAGACTTTGAGTTTTCAGTGTGCAGATGTGTTTTGATGAATGTTGCCCAGATCCCCTCTTCTGTTTTATTCCTATAATCTTTTACTTTGCTTATCCTAAAATAGCTTTAGAGATTTTTGAAATTCAAACAGGGTCTTTAAAAAATACAGGGTTTTTGCATATCCCCCTCAAGACCTTCGGCACTATGAAATGCTGTACATAGTCTTTTGTGTTAGCAATTATATTTCTGAGATAGAAAATATTGAATATTTAATTTTCCCTGCAATTTCAGGAAATAGATAAAAGTCACTATTATTGAAATTATGCAGAGACTGTATCACAAATAACATAAACATTAATTTAGCATTTCTGTCTGTGAAATAACCATAAACAGGACATTATTGCCTAAGTTTTAGTTTTAAACTTCATGAAAGGACTGTGGGTGGTTTGTAGATAATTTTTTGATTCCCAGTGTTTCTTCATTGTCTTCAAATAAACATCATGATATTGATTATATTTTTTTTTCAAATGGTAGGTAAGGATGCTGAGGATAGCCATACACATAAATTAATAAATGAAATCAATGTGAAAGTATAGCAGAGGTCTGGAATATAATAAAAATGTTGAGTTCTTTAAAATTTTGTGCAACTTTTTGCTAGTTAAATTTAATTCCGTTCTTTTAGTGAGCCAGTGATCTTTGTTCCAAAGTAATCTACAACTGTAAGACTAAAGATGCAGAGATTATGACCTACTTCTGCAGCCTTTGCATACCAGTAAAATTTCCTCTCTTCACGTAGTATTTGTTTGTGACATGGTTCAGACAGTTGTGTCCTGGAGTGAGAGCAGCAGCATCTCTCCTCTGACTAAAACTCACAAGCTCATCTACTTGACTCAAATTGCACTTTGGCATTTTACTAGTACAGAGTAGAGACAGATATATCCATACAGGTACGAAATGTGATAGTGGAATAAAAGGGACATGGTAGAAATGTGAGGGGAATAGAATAAATGTCAATAGAACTTTGTATTAAAATAGTTCAGGCTTATTGCTGGAAGGAAGCTCTGATGGGTGAGGCAGCAGTTGTTCTACCACCCAAGTGTGTGCCTCTGGGAATTATTTGAGAGGAATTCCAGAGATCAGAACTAAACTCATTAGGAGGCAATATTGTTCTTTCTTTAACAGTTTCCATCAGCAAAACTCTCTGTACTTTATGCTGTGTTTTATAAGATAACTGAGCTTAAGTTCTTGTGTAAAAGCACCTCAAAGGGAGCAAGAGCTTCTGAATCTGTAGGCTGAGGTAGGACCAAGAAGATAATTTCTTCAGCACCCAGGAAGCTTCCCTTGAAACCAAGTATTGTGTACTTTAAAGCTCTGAGAAAAATTTTATTTGGAGATATTAGGAATTTCCTACTCGATAATTATTTTATCACTGTAATCCTTATGTAGAGAACAATGTCCTGCATTGCTTGGCTCATAATTTGGGACATTACTCTTCCATTCATGGGCTGTTTCCAGAAATTAAACGCCCAGGGCTGTGAATATTATATAGTTGGGTTTGTGCCTAAAGTCTTCCTGACTACTCTTTAGAGAGAGGATTTTATTGTTACTGAATGAGATTGGGAAATGAAGACTTCATCCCAGATTATAATTATTTTTCTGCATCTGCTCCAATCATTTACATGGTTTATGCTTGTAAATTAGGTGTTAATGGAATCCAAGTGGGGTAACAGTGTGGAACATCAGAACTTCAATTGACTGGAGAAGTAGAGAACATTCAAATATCTCTGAGGAGATCACTTGAGCAATAAATCTGGGGCGTTTATATGACATGCACAGGAACATCATTCTATTACAGAAATTATCTCAAATACAAAGAGAACAGAAAAATCCACCTTGTGCAAGAGACTGTACTTCTGTACTTTTGTGCTTTTTGTACTTTCCAGAGAATGGGTATTTGTCGTCTTGAAGTTGTTGTTTGGGTTGTGAGTTGTTTGTTTGTTTGTTTGTTTGTTTTTCCCCTTGTACCACAATTACTCAGCCTTTACATTCCAGATAAGCAGCTGCTGCACAAGTGTTTTGTACCTCCCTGAAAGCACCAAATTGAAGTAATCCCTCCAGTGCTTCTCATTTTAGGTATATTTGATATAAAGTTGTCTTGTGCTATGAATACCTATTATGAATGTTTTATAAGCCACTAGTGTTAATGTTAGTAATTTTAGGAAACTGAATCATAAAATGTAACTTGTAGAATTGTAAGGAACCTTGACATTGTTTGAAATTTTTACACTGTTAACATCTGGGTGGTATTTGCTTGAAATGTGCAGGAAAATGTTACTGATTAAGTGATATTGGGTAAAATGCAAACAGAATATAATGCCTTGGTTTTGAAGCTGTATATTTGTGACACTCTAAATATAGCTGCCCTTTTATCATTATTTACTTGACAGTGACATTCAAATTCTTAAGAGAATATTCATCATCTCAGACTGATGAAAGAATGAATTAGGGCTGATTTAGTGTGTGTAAGATATCTTCAGTGCAGATCTCCTTGAGTCACACTGTCACTGTGATACTCTCTCTGGACCTTAGTGATGGCCTTTTTCTGATTAGGATTTACCAGAGGCAAATGAAGGGGGAAACAAGTGAACCAGTCTAGAATGTGTTTAAATGTTGATGTAGACTGAAAAATTAGGGTTTTCATGGTTCTTATGCTCCTGATCTGGCAGATACAAAAAGCTTTACTGTTTGAGATTGAGAGTTAAGAATAAATGCGGAATAAAGTTACTTAAAAATATATAGAAATTGATATAGTTAGGGAACAAAAAATACCTTATTCTGAGCTGAATGCTGAGATGCTACAGGATAACCACATTTTGAACTGCACACTTGTATTTGGCTGTAAGTGCAAAATATTTGGGGATTTCACCTATAATCTGCATAATTACAAAGCTGTTAATGAACTTGTTGAGGTCTAAGCCATGGAATTTAGGTCTATACGAAAAATAGATTATAAAGTTTTTTTCTAAAAAGAGATTGTATTAGAACTGAGATCTCTCCAAATGTCTCTTAGCATCCATTACTGCAGACATTAATTCTGGCGACAAAACATTTAATTTTAAAGGCAAATTGTGAAGGAAACAATGAAACAAATGAAGACAGAAATGTAGAATAGTTTTAGTGGTTGTTACAGTTATGGCCATTTTAGTGCATAAGCTCTGCAGGTATTATCTCCAGTGTGCTTTGGGTGGAAGATGAGGGGAGAAGCAGCCCATGGCAGTACCACCCCAGAGCAGCTCCCAGCAGCAGGTGGTTCTGGGACTTGCTGGGCCTCTTTTAGCGACCCTTCCTATCTTTTATATCTATGAATCTGTGTCTTTGGCTTTAGAGCTCGTGAATTCTAGCGTCCTGGGACAGGAACATGCCTAGTATTCAGCAGGCAAGCTCTGACATGCTTGGAAAAGGATTTAATGATACCTTAATGATACTGACCTTTCTAAGGTTTTCTTTTTACTCCCCTTAGAGAAAGTTCTCTCTGGTTTTTTGTTTGTTTGCTTTGTTGTGGGTTTTTGCTGTTTCAGTTGTCAGAGTATATTGCCCTTATTACCTTCACTTGGACAGCATGTGAGTGCTCCTTCACTTCTCACACCCTCCCTTCCCAGGCTGTTTGGGGCATGCTGATCACCTTGTGGTTTGGCAAATATGTTCAGTATTAAATGATAATCTCTTTTCCCAAAAACAACTCTGTTAATCCCCAGATTGAAGGAACTGAAATTACTAGGGATGTTTTTTGGTTTTGGCTTAATTTTTAAAATCCAGACCTATGGAAGCAGTTAGGAAGAGTATTGTCTCTTCATATGCAAAGCAAAAATGTTAAATGCTCAAAATGTGGAAGCTGATAGCCTTGATTCTGATGTTTAGGAATATCACATATCACCCTGGACCACGTTGGGGAAAATACACCTTCAAGAATAGCTTCCTGAAGGTTATTCTTTCAGAACTCAACATATTTTTTAGAAAACTTGCAAATGGTTTATTACTTCACTTTGGAGGCAGAGCAGAAAAAAACACTATATAACATTTTTTGTTTTCTTCTTCTTAAGAATACATTTTTATACATAAAACTGTTTTTAAAACTCTAATGAAAACAATATATCACTTATAGAGAATTCTACCTAAGATAGTGGGAATCTTATATCTCTGTGATTGTTTAATTTGTCAAACTGTTTGTGAAAAATTCAGCCTCAGAAATATATCTCATATATCTTCTCTCTGGACATATCAAAGCAATGAAAGGTAATAAGGGATACATCGCATTCATTATTTTTTTTTTCCTCTTTAAAGCAAATGCTATGACTGGTACATAGGTCAAACAATCTTATTTTGGTTTCTTTCTGATCGTTTTCTCAGACTGGGAATATAAATCAGTTTTTGTTAGTTGACAGAGATTACTTTTTGCTTATTCCCCTTTCCTCAGCAGCCTGTTTTCCTCCCTTTATACATGCTCAAACCCAAAACACTTGATTTTATTTCTATCTGCTTTACTGTGAATATTAAACAGATTTATGAAGCATTTTGCTTGGAATAAGCAGAGCGTATCTTGCTATTCAAGAACATTTTTCTAACACTTAAATGCTTCTTTGCCAAACTCTTGTTTTAGACTCATTAGTTTATAATTATGACTTGAGTGTTTTTGTTTGATTTGGAACCTAATGATTGAGGTAATAACCTGGTTCATTTAATTATGAAGAATTGTTTGGTATTGAAAAATAAAAAATCAGAGAGAGGGAAGAAGAGGAATCCTTTGGTCAAACATTATGTAGCACTTTTCCACAGTCATCTGCACTCTGAATTTGAACAGTCTTTAGGCAGTGAACTAGACAGCAAATACATATAGCTAAAAATTGTTTCTTTTGTGAAGTAACAACTTCAGTGAGTATTTCTGGCAGCAGTGTGTAAGTCCTGCTTGGGGAGCTTAGCAAGATGGAAAGTCAGTAGCTGAAGATTATTTTCTTGGGAAAGGAACTTTCTAGGCCAATCTCTGCTTCGTTTAGAAAGATGTCCAGGGTCTCTTGACAGTGTTGTTTTAGAAGGCAGATCTTTGGGCGCAAATCAGCTAACCACAGTGATTCAAGAAATTGTTATCCCCGCTTCCCTCTTCCTTATTTGCTGTCATTTGTAGTATTTTGCAGTAACTGGTCTTTACTGGACTCTAGGTAAGACCAGGGACAGAAGGAGCTGATGCACAGGCTCTTGTGTGTTTTGGATTCCAGAGTGCAGCATATTCCTCCATAATCTTAAATGACTATAAAATTAGGATATCTCAGTGCCCCCCTGAAAAAATGCTGATATGGCATTAAGAGGGTCAAAGGGTTTTCAGCCATATTTAGGTTACCATAAGACATTAAGGTTCATTATACTTGCTATTTTTAAGCATTTTTTAAAGAGCTCTGTAACAGGGGCTTGATTCTTGCAGGAATGGGAACTACTGGTAAGACTGTGTTGTTGCAGCCAATATTCCCTGCCTATTCTCACAGTGAAGTGAGAAAGGGGTACTACTGTAACAAGCTGACTTTTCTGAGATTTGTTTATTTTTAGTATTTTTTATGGTGTAATGTAAAAAGTCTTGTATATACTTTTACTCTAGAAAAGCCCTTTTCTACCTAACTCTAGGTATAAAACTGGATATGCTTTAGGTCTGAGTCATACATGGATAAACGTGACTGAAAATCCTCCTGCTAAATCTGCATCATGCAAGTGTAAGTGACAGGTAGAGGAGGAGAATTTTTAAATGAAGTTTATTTAACCTGCTGATAGGCAGTGCTGATACACACAATGAAAATGATCAGCCATGGTTTGGTATGAATTGTTAATCCTAGATGTTTTTGTTTTAGAAAGGAAAGACACTTTCACGTACTTCATTTTGTTGCATATAAATGAAAAGTAGGCAGCAGATAAATATCTGTTGTCATGACAAAGAAAGCAGTTGTAGCATTTACAGGGAATTCTGATAACTTGTGTTTACTATTTTATTATTGCTTTCACATCTCGAGCAGAGCAAAATTATTCATTGTGGATTATATCGTTTGTTTCCATTAGCACATGAATCAAAGGAAGTTCAGCTCAGTCAAAGAAAGGAGAAAAAATGGATGTCGGTATCTGCCCATGATTAATTTAAACAATAAGTTGTTGAGTGTCCAAAAATACATTTTAATGTCGAACATGAAGAGAGGTAAATGAGTAATACCACAATCTTCAAACAGTGGCAGTAGCTCTGAGATTGCTCATAGCACCAAATGAAAGTGTGGCATCAGTTTGAAAAGGGGTCGAGGTTGCAGTTCAGTGAGGGAGGGCAGGGAACAAAATGATGCGTGGCAAGGGCACATCAGTGATTGATTCCAGCCATATGAAATCAGATGTCACAGGGATCAGGTACTGTTTGTCTCTAACAGAAAGGTTTCACACGTTGGTTTTACAAATAAATCATTGGTAAAACAGCAACTGTTTAGAGGCATCACATTGCCCAGACTGCACTTTAAATGTGCTGTGGGTGTAGAGAAACCAGGGAACGGAGTTGGGTTTCTTATGGAAGGGGTTATTAGCATTGTGGGGAGCACTGTGGCAGTGCATCTTCCAACTCCTGGAGCAAAGTCACTTCTTGCACAAAATGCCATCGTATTTAACTTGTCCCCTATACATACACACATACCTGTGTGTGACCACTGAGGACAAGGCCAGCAGGCTGCAGCCTGGCCTCCCAGAGTGGGGATCAGGAATTGTTAACTTCTCTTCAGAGGCACCAACCAGGCTGCTCTTCTGGTGTGAGCTCCTCAGCAGAGAGGGTCACCATCCCAGGGGTGTCATCCCAGCTCTCGGCAGAGTTTCTCTAAACTGGACCCATGAAGCACTCAGTGCTTTTAGAAAAGAGTGAGTGTTGAGGTTTATCATTTGACATACTCATTTGGCTGAGAGAGCAGCCAGGAGAATACATAGTTTCCCATGGATGAGGCTGTCTGGAGAATGTCCCTCCAGGGTACTTGCAACAGGCTAAAACTGCAACCAGTAAATTGAGATGAGGCTCCAAACCCATCACTGTTTGATTGTGTACCCTCAATTTCTGCAAGTTTTACATGTTTACATACAGACATTTATATGTACATATATTCACTTCTGGATTGCATATATTCTATCTATACCTTTTATAAAATGAAGTAATGATTTGGTTTTACAGGTTTTTTTCACCTCGAGACAAGTAGCATTAAGCTGTATTTTAACTAATTGCAGCACTGAATTCGAAAGGGAATTAGATTTATTGTAATTTGGGTTGGTTGCAGTATTTTTTAATATTTAGAATAGCCCAAGGTCAAAATATATCCAAATGGCTCTGGGTAAATCTGAACTGACAACTTGTTTCAGTGTTCTACCAAGGTGAGCGAACAGGGTGCAAACTTCTGGAATTCTGTCCAGGGAAAGGCTCATTACCTGGTGTTGTCAGTCTTGCTGCTCTTTTTATAAAAGAATCTTGGGCCTCAGTCCATTTTCAGTCCTCCTTCTGCATCCTGTGTGATTGATTTTTACCAGTGATAAATAAATGTTACATGCTACTAAATAATTATGGTAGAATATGCTGTTTAACTGTAGTCTAGGGTATAATTTTGAAAGACAGAGCTTTAAAAAGATTCATTGCATCCTTTCACTTATTTCAAAATAGAATTTTGTATCAAAATATTTTTTAAAAAAAACTTTTAAATTAATAATAAAAATTGTACAAAAACGTAGTTTTAAAAATTCTGCCGCAGCATCTGCTGGCAAACTTGTTGGGGGGTAAAGCTTTTTTGTTTCATTAGCTTTGAATTTTGCCCTAGAGAGAGAATCTTCTTTCATCAGTGTTTCTGTAGCCTTTGGCTGTGATCTTATCTCTCTCTCCATTCTGTGCAGTAATGTTGTCCTTGGCACTGTGGTGTTTGAGCATAATAAAGGAAACAATTCCTGCTATTGTAATTGAGGCTGGTATTACCCATCACTTCTTGTAGTCTATCCATGTGTAATTATGTACCACTCTTAAGAACATTAAGGCTTACAGAGTCAAGTACCCAAATATTTACAAGAAAAAAAAAACAAAAAAACAATAGGCTGAGACCAAACCAGTCATCTGCTCTGGTTCTTTCAATGCAACATTTATGAAGCCTTTTAATTAGATGAAAATTGAGTCACTTCCTTAACTCTTTGCTTTCCCCATGGGTGCTCAGCCTAAAAAGACAATAATTATTCTTAAAATATTAGTTGAAATAAATAAACCCTGAAATATTCACTGTGCCTGCACCTGCTCTTTTTATAAATAGCACTCTAAGTACTATTCATGGGAAGTAATAAGCACTCTAATAGTAGCCTGGTTTTCTGACTGACTTTTCATTCAAGTAGGTACTGTGGGGTATAGCAGGGAATCAGCAGACCCACTGCCAGCACTGGAATTTAACCAGGGAAAACCATTATGAGAATGAAATAAAATTGTCCTCAGTTCCTTTAAGATTAAATATATTTTTTTCTGGCCTTTTGGAATATGCTGCTCCAATAAAAGGAGGAGTTTGGATATTTCCCAGAACACACACTTCATATTTAGTTATCAGTGGACCAGGTTATCTCCACAAGCTGCAGGAGGTGGAACAAACAATGGATTTGACATTTAGTCACATTTTCTTTGCTGATTCGTTTTTTGAGACTTCATAAAATTTTGAGTTAAATGCTGTTGTATTTTCCTGCTGGTTGTCTAGTGAGTGTTGAGGGACTATATGGTATCTAGGTAGATAATCAGATATTTAGAAAAGTAAGTTTTCAGAAGAAACAAACTGTCTTCTATCGACTTCATAAAGAACCTTTTCTTTTGACATTTGGCTAATGATATATTTTACTTAAAAAACCACAGTAAGATATCTTCATCCAGAGAGATTTAAAATCTGTAATATCGCACTTGTAGTGAGTTATTTTGCACCTGAACACTGGTAGATGGCAAAATGAAGTACACTCAGGTTTTAAGCGTTGCCTGCAAATGAAACTGTCTCTGATGATTTTTAAGGATCATTTCAGTGCCCTTTCACTTCTAGAAAACCTCAGTGAAACTGGCTTTAAATTTTTTAAATACGTAAATTAATACCAGCAAAGGTGTGTATGCTTTGATAAATTCAGGACTCCATCTGGTCAGTGATAAGAGGTCTTAGTCTGTTAAGCAGAGATTTACCTAAACATTACGCAAATATTTATCTCAGATGGTGGTTTGAAATCTTATGTATTTATTCACACAGTTGTATTTAAACTACCGTGGTTATTTTACAGTGTGATCAAGAGAAAGCAGAGGAGTGCAAGGATGTGAGCTAAATTTGTTATGCAGAAAATGTAATAGAGAATAATCCTTGAAAACAGTTGGATGTAAATTTCAAAAGCCTTTCCCTAAGTTTAGGAAACTGTAAATGTTTTGAAATTCATGGATTTCCAGCCATGGTGTTCTGTTATTTAAATACAAGCAGCAGTACCAGGATAGTAATGGAGGTACACCAAGTGCTACCATGAAAGACAGACACCTGCCTCTGCTGTGCCATTTACAGTGGTGTCGGTCTTTGAATCAGCCCTCAGATTCCTGTCATAAATCCTACACATAGTTGTATTTGAATAGCAGTCAACCTCCAACCCTAGAACAAGTCTGTTCACCAGTATAAAATAATCCCTGAAATGGGAAAAATTACACTTATATATGTACAGCAAAAGAGATCATACAGTGTGGAACTTAGAGTAGGTGATGATGCCATGTGCTACTGACTTTAGGTGCTGCTTTTCTTAGTTTGTAGTGTACATTCAGCTCTGAAAAATGAAGGGCATGTGGAGTTTTAGAGTAATTTGTCCAAATTCTATACCACTGCACACGTGTGCTTTGTTTACAGGATGCAGCCCCTATTTAAGAAGTCCATGGAATCAGTTCCATAGATAAAATTGAAGTTATAATCCATCTTGTGAAATGTTATTCAAGATCAAATAATGCTGAAGTACTGGACTTTCCTGAGTGCACTGTCACAGGGCTAAGCACTTCCCTGGTTTGCAGTTATGAAATAAGTATTTATGCTATTTATGGCATTTACTTTTATATGTTAAATATTCAAAAAAACCACACCTTTTAAGTCAGTCTTCAGAATGAAAAGTACCATCAACTGTAGTATGCTAATTAAGAACCCTCATTTTTTTAAGAAAAATAATAATTCAGTAAAAATACTCCAACAATTTATAATAACGAAAAGTTAGCAGAACTTTATTGTAGATACTTGTGTTTTCCACTTGCGTTCCTAAAAAAATTTAACGTGGGATTCTTTTTCTGATTCTTCACTTCTATTTTTTTTATTTTATTTTTGTCTGTTCTACCACATCTGACTACAAATTGACAGAAAATTGCTGTAATACAGAACGAAAAAGCCCCACAGGATTATCTGATGGAATTATTCAAACTCTTACTAATTGTGATGGGTTCCCCTGTGATTCAGTACCTGTCTTAGATCCCTCCTTGATAGACTTGAAAAATATTTGCATGTAACACTTTATCAGCATGAACTCTCGCTATTAATTTTATTTATTACTATAGAGTGCATTCTGTTTAATACTAAACTTTAGTAGCAACCTCCAGCTGTTTAGTTCTCCTTTCTGCACTAACTGCTGCTTATTGCTCCCTTTTCTCTCCACCGCCTTGTATCTCTTACAGTTCTTATGGCAGTGTCTATCTTTTACACAGCATCTTATTATTTCCCAAGACACATAGAATGAGAGATCTCTTTGTATCAGATTGATTCCATTTTCATCACACAAATCTGGTTATCTTAGTTAAATAAAATTACTCCATTCGACCACTAGAAAACTGGCAAATCCATGCTTGGCAAATCCATGTAGTATTTTCATCCTTTTTTTCATTTACTCCCACACTTTTTTTTTTTTTTTCCTTATAAGGTAGCATTGTGATGAAAGAAATATACCTATAATTGGCCAGGTCTCATTTTCATCTTTTGGTGTAGGGGACAGTTACTTCTCAACATCAGGTGTGTACAAACTTTTGAGCCGCCTTCATGTGACATGATCTGCCTCCAAAAATGAAACCGTGAGGTTGGTGAACAGTAACTGCAGTGAGCCCTGGAGGTTACACTGCCAGCTCCCCTCACTGTGCACCAAAGATGGCCAAACTCTGGATTTTCATGGTAAGATATTTCTAGTGGTGCCTTCCTTTGCATTCTGATACAACAACTTTAGTCAGAGAAGGTAATTAGTCCGAAAATGCTCTCTCTTTTCAGGTAGCTTTCATATAAAGATTTCTTTGCACCCTTGGCATTTCATGTGCTTTTCTATTTCTTTTCTAAAGTGCAGTTTAACTTCAACTGAGTTCTTCAAGTTTTGCTTGCATCCTTGATGAAGAGTTTTCACTATCTTTGCACACTTTCTCTTCCCATATTCCATGTTTTTTATAAAGTCTACAAGAGACTTCACTACCTTCTTTATTAAGAAATGACTTCTGCAGATGAAGAGCAGCTTTAGCCCATCACCAGTTCCCTGAGTTATACATTCTTCATCCTTTTGCCCTCTTTTTATTAAATTAAACTGGTAAATATATGAGTCAAAGGATGGCTTGAACGTTCTGTTCTTCTCTTGAAATCGGGGAATGTCATCTCCTATTCTCTGTCAGGCCCACAAATCTTTTCTCATTTTTGTCCAATTGACCTCTTCCAGTTTGCATTATCTAAGCTGAACAAGAGAATCATTTAAAGTCCATGAGCTAAAGCACTGAGAGAATTATGTCACTGTTCTTTTTTCTAACAATGCTGTGTCAGAACATTTTAAGAAAATGTGAAAAGTGGTCGGTCACAAGGCATTTTAGTCCCGAGTTTTTGTCTGCTGCCAACCTCCCACGTGTATGGCAAGGTGAATACAGTGGGCATGATATTTACTAAAAGCATCAGGCCAAACCCACATCTTAGTAAGGATGAGATCATTTAAACTTATAAGATACAGAAAACCAGAGAGGCTAAAAGAGTTTTTTGTAAACTACCCACATGGGAAGATGTAGTGCTGGTACATTTTTCTATGCTTTTGATAAAATTCAAAGGTTATTTTTACTGTGGCTTATTTGTAATTCTGGCTAAACTCTAAACTGAAAACTGTATTTGAAGATAGAAAATATATTAGCCAATTTATCCTACTAAATTTATGTTACAAAATAGGGTATCTATTTATTTACATATACAGATTTTTCTTCTTCCAGGTTATAAAAAATTATAAGGGTTAGATTGAGGCTACATGGATTTTGATGTATAATGTAAACACCCATCTCTGAGAAAAGAAATGCACATATGGTAGATGATTTTACTTTCTGTATTGAAACTTTACTCCTCAGTACAAAGGACTTCAGTGTTACAGGTCAAGATCAGAATGTAGGAACAATGGAATAATTCTGTTCCTCATTTGATGAAGAAATGGTGTTTTTCCCTTTTAGCTTGACACAGTCACCATACTTCTTTCTTTAAAGCTTCACAAATACAATTTTCAGTGTCAATATAACCACTCTGCAATATTACATTGATGCTAATTTATAAAAGTACTTAGTGTGGGCTTATTTTAAATGCAATGTATAATTTTGTGGCAAACCTTTTAGCGGGACTGTAAATTGACATCTCCTGCAATCAGCAGCTCAGAAACAATAGTTTTCAATCAATC
>NW_020955215.1:4283897-4285181 GCF_003031625.1 Empidonax traillii
TACAATTTTCAGTGTCAATATAACCACTCTGCAATATTACATTGATGCTAATTTATAAAAGTACTTAGTGTGGGCTTATTTTAAATGCAATGTATAATTTTGTGGCAAACCTTTTAGCGGGACTGTAAATTGACATCTCCTGCAATCAGCAGCTCAGAAACAATAGTTTTCAATCAATCAGTGAAAAAAACCCTCTTGTAATACACATACAGTTCTCCAGAGAATGACTGAGCTTCATAATTCAAACCTGCACTTTTCCCTCATGAGTCATAATAGAACAGCGACCATTTGGAGCCCTCTAAAACAGCAA
The DNA here is from genome assembly GCF_003031625.1 of Empidonax traillii. Taxonomy (NCBI): domain Eukaryota; kingdom Metazoa; phylum Chordata; class Aves; order Passeriformes; family Tyrannidae; genus Empidonax; species Empidonax traillii. The sequence continues at coordinate 4,284,208 of NW_020955215.1, forward strand.
AATAAAAGGAGTTCAACACTGAAAAGAAAAATCTGCCAGTTAAAAGCTGGAAACAATTTCAAAATTATGCTTTTTCCATGCAATAAATACTCAAACTTCAGCTTAGACCTTTCTATTAAGCAGATGTTGTTACTGGCTTGGCTTGCTACTTCTCTCTAAAAGAATCTGTGCACTTGTAACAAGATTTGTACCTTGTAACTACAATAAGTGCATTAGTGGGAAAAGATGGCTGAATTCATCATGTCCAAAAAAAATGGCCTACATTTGTATAACCATTACAGGGCTATTTGTTCCGAAGTCAGGGTTGGTATTTTTTCCCTTGAATTTCTCTGTTGGTGTGTTTTTCTCCTTTGCATTGTTCTTCAGTAGGATTTCCACACCCAGTGCCAGTTTCATATTTCTAACATTACCTTTGGAAGAAGAGTTTAATGTAAGATTCATGAAATTACAGATAATCAGACAAAAAGGAAATATTCTTTTTCAGTATCTGACTTTTATGTCCATACTTCATCTTTGGTAAAGATATTCCCTGGAGACTGTGCAGTAACAATTAGTTATGAAATAGTTCAGGTAGAAATGACTGCTTTTTCATCCCTTCTTAGCATTCAATAGCCTAGTAGCACAAAAATTGCTAATATTAATTCGTAATGCACAAGGAGGGTACGTGCCCAACACACCAGTGTGCGTATAGATGGACTTTCATTACATGTAGTAGTTTCATTTTTTAATTTGTTTCGCTCACAAATGAAGTAATTTTTCTCAAACAGCAGAATAGAAGAGTTAACCTTTGTGTTTTGACTAAAGAATAGTTTGCTGACAATAATTTCTCCTTACAATAAATGCTAACAACTACCTTGAATTTGCACTCTGGGATGTTGCATAAATGCCTTAGGAGCAATTAGATTTCAGTTTATCTTGTCCAGGACCAAGGAATATTTTCAAGCTGCAGGATGACCCCAGTGTCTTTAAAATAT
>NW_020955215.1:4285575-4398278 GCF_003031625.1 Empidonax traillii
TGACTAAAGAATAGTTTGCTGACAATAATTTCTCCTTACAATAAATGCTAACAACTACCTTGAATTTGCACTCTGGGATGTTGCATAAATGCCTTAGGAGCAATTAGATTTCAGTTTATCTTGTCCAGGACCAAGGAATATTTTCAAGCTGCAGGATGACCCCAGTGTCTTTAAAATATGGCCCAAACTTAAGAAAAATTTCTTCTATAGCTTTTTTATTCCAGGAATGATCAGCTGTTAAGGGCACTGGTTGGGGGAGAGGAATGTGCTTGTTATACACTTAGGGCTTAGGCTATTCAAGTCAATGAAAAGGCATTTATTATCCTTAGAAGCCTTCTCCGAGTTACATTGTAATGCTCTTTCAACCTTGGTACAGCATGATGAGCAAAGCTGCTCAGGCAAAGGCAGTGAAAAGGAGTGTTGAAACTTCCCTCATGGTAACACCAAAAGAGTAAATAGAAAGTCAATGAGGTGAGAAGTAAATATTTATAGATTTGAACTGTTGGCTTGTCTTGGTAGAATTAATTGCACAAATATTGGTGCACAATGATCCACACAAAGCACTAAGATTGTGTCCTTTATCAGGAACAAAGTGCAGTCTGACACGCAGAGGCTTGGATGGGTAACCATGGGTGTCATTCACATGTCTGTTGCTTTTATCTTGGCCTCGGCAACAACATTCTCTACAATTCAACCCGAGGACGTGGGTGAGCTGCTGTCGTGTCTGACACTTTATATTCCAAGAGTGTTTTGCATATAATCACGGTGTTAAAAGGCAAAGCAGAGCAGTGTCATTCAGAACCACGCTGAGCCCTGGCCCAGAACTCCCCAAGCAGCCTGTGGGTCCCCTGCTCTGCAGGCATCGTTGGGCTGATTTAAACCAAGTGATCCAAACCATCTCTTGGGTTAGGGTTTTATTTTATTTTATTTTTACTGCTTAGTCTACAATCCAGTGTATTTCCCTTTCTGACATGATGGTAGGTTTTCTTAGGATAATTTCCGTGATGACTTACACCCAAAGAAAGTACAGCCTAGGATCATAGCTGTATTTTTGTAGCTGATATTAAAAAAAAAAGGGTGTTCCTGCAGGTTCAAAATATTTTGTCAGGTTTCTTATTTGTTTTTTACAGAGTGAATACTTGCATTAAGAGCATTTAACTAACTATTTATACTCTGGTTCATGTAGTAGCTGTTCTAATCCATTTTGAGTTTACAGAATGTCTGAAGTCAAATGTTAAAGACGCAAAAAATGCAATGCCAAAGAAAAACTATTAGTTTTACATACCTCACAATTTAGAGTTATGTGAATTTCATGTGCTGACTTTGTACTTCAAAAGTTCTTGGTGACACAGCTAATGAGTTCACACACTCAACTCATCTGAGCAGGATTTTCAGAATGAGAAAAAGGGATTAATAGTCTGACTTGTAAAACTTTTATTCATTTACTGCCACACTCTCTATAACCAGATATATATTTTGAAACAGAAGGATCTACATGGCAAAATTAACCTTTCACTTCTTCTTTCAAGTGCCTCTACGAAGGACACTGCTAACAAGACACCTATTTAAAAGAAATCTGGGGAGCAACTGTCTTTTTTTTCTTTTTTTCAATCCTCATTTTAGAGCACCTATTTTTGTATTGTATGCTAGATGGACTCTCTCTAATAGTACCCTTATTTTCTTTTCACTTAACTGAAGAGGAAAATATAACACATGAAGGCATTTGTTCTGCAGAGTTCTCTAGAGCAGGAGACTATTGCAGTTTGTAGAAGTGACAAGCTGCTCTGAGTTTTGGGGGGCATCTCAGGGCAGTTGTTCTGACTACCAGGATAAGGAGGCCGATAAAACCCAACTGTCCTTATACTGGCTTAACATCATGTGTTTGGATTACACTGTGTAGGATTTCTTTCTTTGGGTGCTGTTCCTTCTACAACAGCATATTTGGAGCTTATTTGGTCATTTCTTTATTGGCCTTTGATTTTTATTTTTTTTTTTAAAGAGTAATGGAGAAGACTCAGGGCTCTGTGTCCTTACTGCACTGAGAGCATAACAGCATAGCCAGGGGTCTGCCAAAGGAATCAATTATGATTTGGGAAATGGCAAGCCCTGGGTCCTTGCCAATCTGCAAATAGGCCGGGAAGTTTGCTGTTTCTGACGCCATGTGTGCAATTCTAAATGACAAAAATATGGTGGTTTTTTTTTTTTTTCTCAGTGTTTTTTGCAACAGCAGGTGACGTATTGACATTAGAAGCAGCAGGCAAGGCAATGCTTGGGACAGTGCTCTGGAGCATCGGCCAAATTCTTCATCGCCAGTGACAAAGAGATTCATTCTGTAAGATTTGTGTGTTTGCACCAATGCTTCCATGTTATGCTATTTTTCAATAGGCTATTTTGATAAGGTCATATTTTGATATAAATATCATATCTCCGTATTTTTCCTACTGACAATTTTGCAAGACATTTATGATGGGTGTTTCAATGGTGAGATAGTATTTTCAATTAATGCAATAATTTACACAAAGCATAATTCCTGCCCCTTGTGCAACTGGATAACTCTGCATTTAGATAGGCAAAATTTCAAAGCCTTCTCTCTGCGCCCTTTTTTCTTCTTTTTTTCCATTTTTATTTTTATAGTAGTCAAGTAGTCAAGTCAGGCAACCAGCAGTAGGGCAACAGGGCACAGTCTTAAGCTCTTTCAGGGGAGTTTTAGGTTGGATATTAGGAAAAAAATTTTTTACGGAGAGTAATCAGACATTGGAATGGGCTGCCCAGGGAGGTGATGAATTCACCATCCCAGGAGGTTTTTAAGATGAGACTGGATGTGGCATCAGTGCCATGGTCTGGGAACCACGGCAGGGTTGGATCAAGGGTTGAACTTGATGGTCTCAGAGGTCTTTTCCAACCCGGCTGATTCTGCGATTCTATGAAAATGAACAGTTCATTAAGAATTTCTCTGCTTGGAATACAAACACAGTAAAAGAACCAGAGGTCTGAGTAGTACATTCAGCTGACGCCTTAGTTAAACTAGTTTAATGAATTAACTGACACCTGTGAAAGAGAGGAAGAAGTTCTTCAGTGGTGGGTCCCAGTCTCAAACTTTCCTAAGGGGAACCTGAACCAGTGTCAGGATTCCTGGTGGGTTGTCATAACTCGCAGTAAGAGTAGGGACTATGTGCTTTGGATACCTGAGGGCTGCAAATTGATGTCCTGTAACCACCCTATCCTTCAGCAAACAGCTGAACCTTCAAAATGAGGCTGAGAAAACTAGAGCACAGGGAATACCTGGACTTCAAAAGCCTGAGATCGAGTTCCCAACCTGCCTTGTAAGTACTAATTCACACCTACAAAAGCTGTGTGTTGCTGTCATAGTTTAGCAAAGGCAGAACTATCACCATCTGCAGTTTCCCTAATTCCTGCAGAGGTTTTATGTACAGTGTCTGTATTTAGAGAGCTCCTCTTGTGTTTCATCCTTGTAGGCTGTTTGTAAATAAAATAAGGGAAAACCATTATACTGTGGAACACTAATCTCTTTATTTTGAGACCAATGAAGATAATAACTGAGCAAAACAATTGCTGTTTGAGTTCTGAGCAAGTGGTTTTTAAAGAAGATAATTTGTACCCTTTTAATTATGGAAAGTTTGCATTAAGCAATGGTATCCAGAGGCTCGAGAAGTTAAAAACAACAAAATGATCTTAAGACTCAGCAAATACTCCTTGCATTCCAGTTGGCACACAGTTCGAGTTTTAGAGCAATTATATAAATGACAGCAATTTTGTTTAAAAAACAATAGTTGTATGAACAATGATTTCCAAGTTTATGGTCTATTGAATCTGAGGTCTATTCCTCAGCCCTTACCACTCACTTTGAAGGAAATAGCTTCCTAACATGCTATAAATTTACAGATGGAAAATGGTAATAAAACTGCTGATAAAATTTTCTAAGCTTAGAAGCTTATTAAACAATGTAGTTAGGCTTATTTGTTCTTGGAGAACTTAATTGTTAATTGCACAAATACAATTTTGATGACTAGGAAACTTTGAGCTTGTAGTGTTAATCCAATGATTTTGCTGTGGTATCCTGAATTCTTTAGTATTTTCATTTTGAGCATAAAATGAGGTTTGAAAGATTCTCAAGTAATTGTACTCCTGCATTACAACGCATCAGTTTTTCCTCATAGATATTTGTCCTGCCATTTATCTGGGAAGGCCTTAGAGCTATTTAATCAGTTCCACTGCAAAATGATGTGCTTCTAATATCTGACCTGGATCCTTAATTGCCCCAACTGATACCCTCAAAGTGGGACAAATGTGTTGCTTCATGTGCCATATTTTGTTGCATGTTAAGTGTGATCTAGTTCATCAATATTTGTAATAAATACTTCTGTACTCTTTAGAGTTGGAGCACAATGTCTGTTCCCCCAGCAGGTTGTAGATAAAGGAATTTTTCTATACTGGTAGTTTTCTTTTGGTTCTTGGTGAATTGATTCTGTGCATATTAAGTCCTTTTGTACCCAGGAATATTTGAGTGTTTGAAGTTGTCAGGAATGATGTTTAAAAACATATGATGAAGTACAGAGGTGTATCTTACAGGCTGTTGATCTCTGTTGATGGCAGTACTGGTTCATTATTTATTTTTTCTGATCCATGAGGAATTCCTGGAGTATCCAAACAGTACAGTTGAGTGTCCTACCCTTTGGCCTGAATGTGCTTTCACATCCTCAAAAATCTTCAAATCTTCAAGAGCCCTTTTATCTCATGTGCATATAAAATCTTCAACACAAGTTAGAGGGGTAGTATTTAAAAACATCTGGACAATTTGAATGCATAAATTTCACTGCCATCAAATGTTAAGTTCTGGAACATAGCATAGCTGATTTTTGAGCTTAGCTTACCTTTATAAGGAAAGGGAACTTATGTGTTCTTATTTTCACACAGCAGCACAAGTGTCCAGCTCAATGAATATGCTGCAGTGTGAAAAGAAATTGGAATTGTATTTTATTACAGTGACTTTTTGAAAGATGCAGAAAAAGTATTCAGAAACCAGCAAGTATAACAGCAAAATGTTCTCTATTACTTTTAATCTCAAATAACTGATCAGTACTTTTACTCAGCTCCAGGAAGGTCCATTTATTTCCAAAGACAATTCTCACATCTTAGCACTGGGACACACAAGCACTTTTCTATTCTTGAAGGAAGACTTCTGCTTCTGGAGTACCTCATATTGCTTCAAGTGTCATGAATAGTGAAAGCAGAAAACACGCTTTTGTTATTAGTCATTAGCTATGGCATAGACAATATTTGGCAAACTCCAGATATCTTTATGTGCTGAAAGTCTGTGGCCTCTGGAAGTGTCTTTACTTAAAAGTTGTCACATGAGAATGCTGTCATCAGACTGAGCAAGGTTCTCACTTGCTGTCTTAAGTGAAACTTGGCATAATTGTAAATAAGTCTTTTATTCTTTCTCTATTCTCCCTCGGTACATTCTCTCCGCCTGTCTCTTCTGTATTTCTATCAAGTGGTAGAAAATGAACTGTGTTAGAAAACAAGTGGAGGCTGACAGATAGCAGATGAATGTCAGACAAGTACTCTATTTTTGTGTTATAGCTAAGCTTCAAAACCAATCAAGATTGTGCTGGTCTTTTCTAGGAATGAAACATTAACTAGTTTAGAAAGTTTAGACATAGTTGCAGGAGCACACCTGCACTCACAAATGCTGAAAGATTATAAGAACTTCAAAGTTAAGAAATATGTGTGAAAGATTATTTAAGTGGCCTTGTGTGTAACTGCAGCGTCATTGGAAACTGTATGACGATGATTTTTTCTAACACATTCCTGGTATTAAACCACTTTGTAATGACAATCACTCTTATCAGTACAGCACTGACCTCTGGTATTGTAAAAGTTGAATGGTTAAGAAAGTAAAGAAGGGAGTAGTAAACAGCAAAAAAAAATTTGGTTCTTAGTTCAGGGCTGAAATACAGAGTTCCTGTGTATGGTAATTAATTTAAAATAAAATTATCCCCAACTGCCCATTAATTTTCTGGTTTGCATTGTTTATTTTTTGTCTGCCTGGCTTGAAACGCTTGGATATGATTTCCAGAGTTGGTCCATCTTTGACAAACCAAATCCATTATTCAGAAGTTGTGTTTTGAAAACACAGGTGACTGAGTGTTCTGATTAACTGCTGGTTTAAGCTGAGCAGCCAGGCCTTCTCTGAAAGGAGGAAGTCTGAAAATCCAGGAGCTGAGTCATTAAGCACTCTGGGGTATGACCATCTTGGAAAAAGCAGAGCAGATAATTTCAACCAGGGTTTCATAGTGTTTTAACACCTGACTGGGAAACCTACTCTGTCAGTCCTCTTAAAAACACATCTTCTAATGTCTTCCCTACATCGTGAGCAATTTATAAAGGACAAGGGCATTTTCTTACCCTTCCGAGCTTGCTCATAGTTTCAAAACTGACTGTGAAATGCAAGTTCCTGCAGGCCAGGCACCTTCCCTGATATTATGGGTCTCCTTTGATTTGCATTGAATGCAGTTCTAACAATAGCTGCTTCATCACTAATGATATTCTGATCTTTGAAACCTAATCATGAAATAAGAATCTTGAAAACTTCAGCTCTGAAGGGCTGTAGAAGAAGAGTTAAAACTCACAGCTTACTTTTCATTTGCACTGCAGTGAAAAAATGTCATTAGTACTCACCCACTGGGGCCCCTGTGCCACCCCAGTTGAGTGTTTGGCACATATGTCTTGAAAATTAACTCAAACTTTGCTCTTCTCGAGCGCTGGGCCATCGTCATTTCCGGTGGTCTGCAGTATTCAGAATCAAACACACAATTTACTGGTTCAGTGTGGGACCAGGTGCAGTGATGGATTTCCTGGAGAGAGAAAAAATGCAAGGTGGAGGCATTTGTTGTTACTGAACATACAGAGTGAGGCAACGGAGAACCAAGGCAGGACAGCTGTTATTACAGGCAGTAAAGGTGGTAATTGGAACAAAGAACCAAATAAATACTGTCAAGAAGCCAACTATTGCTGAAGAACTCACGGCTGCTCTGACAGTAATAGTGATGATTTGTGTACATAAAGTTGAGGATAAGTAACTAAACTAGAAGAGGGATTTTGATGAATGGCTTTTGACACTGATTTTAAAATTATTATGGAGAGATTTCCTCTTCAAAATGGCTAATGGAATAGCATCTTAATCAGATAGAGCACCTACGTGTAGTTTTCCCTGCAAGAGGCTGGATCTCTGTGAGATGCGGTTTCTTTTCTGTTCCTTAGGTCATTGCTAAGGACATTAGGACTAACAAGATTATTTTATTAATGTATTTTTTTCATTTAATAGCAGATTAAAAATGGAGCAAGTTTATAGACATAACAGATGTAACAGCAGTTTTAATGGCTAAAAGACTACAGTTAACGTAGACCAACAACCAGATGTTTCTTTTTTTAAATTGGGATTTAATTACACTTTTTCCATTTAAAAACATCATTAAAATAAGGGTGAAATTTTACTCAAAAATAAATTCCTGGGAATCATTCTATGACTTATTTTTCCTTAAATGTTGTTAGAAAAAGGAGGTGAAGAGATTCTGAAACAGAAATCCACATGTTCCTGAAGGATCTAAACAAAAAGCGTTCCTTTTCCAAAAATTCTTTTTTTTTTTTTCTGAATTGCTTTTCCCTGTGCAATTTTGTCAGAATCATCCTGTCTAAGGGCATTTGCTTTGGACAAATAGGTATTTTCCAAGAGAAGAATGTCTGCACTTTATCCCTATCAGTTTAAGTGCTTTTTCTTGTTTTAAAGATGTTTGAGTTCAGTGCTTACTGAAAGCTGGGGAGGGTTTCTCTGTACTCTGCTCACCCTGTGGATTATTTTCTTTTCCTTAGCAACCAGCACAGCTCAGAGTCAGAGCCTTGGCCTGCATGGACAGCTGGCTCATCTTGTTACTCACAGTTTTGTGCAGCAATTTTTGAGGGATGAAGCTTTCCTGGGAAGACTTAACTAAGCTCATTCCAGTGAGGTTTGTAGGGGATGTTGCATAGATTTTAAGGATGTTGCATAGATTTTAAGATTTTTTAAATAGATTTAATTCATTGTATTCTGTATGATTCTACACTACCATTGTCTTTCACAATCTAATCTATACTAGTAGCAGGATTTGTAGTAGAGTGTAAGGAGCCCTCCTATTTTTTCCTCTTTGAAATGAAGTCTCTACTCATGGGTGGAGGTTGATAATGATTGGGTAGTGGGAAAAGTGTTGCATTGGAAGGGATCATGGCATGAAGGGTTTCATGCTGAGATTTTGCACCATTTACAGAAAGCAATTACACTGTAATTTTCTAGAAAATCGTTCCCTAGCTTTAGCTTCTAGATAAAGAACCCCTCCCCACAGTTCTTAGCCATTTTGCATCTTTATCACAGAATCTCTATTATAATATTATACAACTTTAGATTTGTTTCTGGTGAATCTGGGTTTGATTTATGAGCTGATTTTAGTGTTTGAATCAAGCCTTTGACTGGTATGAAGTAAGTCAAGCTCTAGGGGAAGAATGTAAATATGTTCCTACTGCAACCTAATCCTGCATGGAGAAGGAAAAGATACATTCTCTATTAACAGGTGCTGTGCCCTGTGTCTGGGTTGAGCAAATAACTTAAGCCTAGAGATAGGACCATTCTTGTATAAAGAAAGCAAATAAAACTGAGCATAAAACTAGAATAATTTTTATTTTTATTTTTTTTTAAGTAGCTGGTTAGTTCTTAATCAGACTTTTTCATTTATAACACCTATTTAAAATGTGCATTTATATTATATTTAATTTGTCTCCTGCTTGCATGCATGTAAGGATCTAGTACTTAGTAACAGCGTGTGGGGGGTTGACCGTGGCTGGATGCCTCCCTTAACTAGACAGAGGGAGAAAATATAATGAAAGACTCATGGGTTGAGATAAGGACAGGGAGGGATCAGTCACCCATTACCATCACAGGCAAAAGAGTTGACATTGGTGACAAATGAATTTAATTTATGAGCGATCACATCAGAGTAGGATAATGAGAAATAAAGCCAAATCTTAAAATACCTTCCCACCATCCTTCCCTTCTTTCTGGGCTCAGTTTTATTCCCATTTTTCTGTCCCAGCTCCTCCCCATCAGCACAGGGGGACAGGGAATGGGGGCTAGAATCAGTTCATCTGTTCATCATATGCTGTCTCTGCTGCTTCTTCCTCCTCAGGGAGAGGACTCCTCACACTCTTTCCCTGCTCCAGCCTCTCATGGAGATACTCCTCCATGAACTCCTCCCACATGGGTCCTTTGCATGGGATCAGTCCCTCAGGAACAGGTAGTTCCAGTGTGGGTCAGAAGTCCTTCCAGCAAACTTGATCCAGAGTGGGCTCCTCTCTCCATGAGGCCACACTGGAGTTTAGGGTTGTGCAGATGTAACTATTGCAAAATAGATCTTGTGTGGTGTCGTCCCATAGAAATCATGTCAGTGCAATGACAAATGCTGTTGAGCTGAGGTTGAAATATAGGAATTAACAAAGCGAGAGCCTCAGTATCTTCTATTTTACATCTCATTGATCTGGAAGCATCTCTGCTGTAGCAAGATGCGCTTAGGGGCATGAGAGTAAGCATGTGGCATCATCATTGCAGTAATTACTCATCAGTTATGAATGTAATATAATTCAAGCTTCTTTTCTCAGTTGTGTCACTGAATAGCTGTGCATTAATACCTCATCTCTCTGTGTTCCTGTATCTCCATCTTTTATAATATAATTACTTTCTATAACAAAATATCCTGAGATCCTCTAAAGAATGCTGCGTGTAAGGTGCAGAGCTCCACTGCAGCGCTCGGTAAACTGGATCCGCAGCAAACAGTATGAAATACGCCTTGGAGAATCCTAATTAATTTAGAACCACAGTAAACAAATGGCTTGTCACTTTCAGTTTGTATAAGTATAAAAAAAAAGTGGAGGTTGGGGTTAGAAACACTCGCAAGAACATATGCTTAGCAAACCACAGTAAGCAGAACAAACCAGAGAAAGTCTAAGCAGAAGCAGAGATAACCCTGGCACCATCAGCAGATTGTATGGCCACGATCCAGAATGCAAACAGAAGATTGTTCAAACAAGTCATTCATATATTTAATTAACTATGGCACAGTGTTCCAATCATGAGAGGTTATTTTAATATTGTGCAAATGCCATACTAACCACATGCTCACCCCTGCTCTTCTGAGATAACAGCAAAACTCCCACTGACTAAAACAGGAGCAAGACAGGACATTGAATATTGAAAATTGGGGGTTATGGTGGGTGCCATTAAATCTTCAAATCTGTGAAAACAGCAGACTGAAGAGAGCAGAATATGTGCTATTTAAATAGAAATTGTAGCAATTTATTATGTTTTTATACCCTTAACTCCTAATAAAAACATTTGTGTAACTGGAAAATTTTTTATTTTCAATCTTCAGGGGGGTGTGTCTATTTCTTCAGAATACAATTAGCTGTGTGTATACCTGTGTGTACACAAATACTCTCAAGTGTTTGTGCTGAGGGGAAAGTCCTCACGGTCTGTTCTCTGTTCTGGCCATCAGGCTGTGGTTGAACAGGCAGGGCTGGGAATGGCACAGCCCCTGTGACTGCACACAAGAGCTCTGCTGCCTCCTGTGCCTTGGAGGGGGAACAGGAAGAGGTTTTGGTTGGTTTGTTGGTTTTAGTGTAAAGCAGAGGTAGGACTGAGAAGAGGCACCTCTGTGTGGTGACTCAGGCAAGGATCGCAGCAAACTCAGCTGGAGCTGCGCTGGAGCAGAGGGTAGAGGGGCTGGTGATGGACCACATGGGGAGAAAATCTGATCAGAGCAAGCCAGACCTGCTTAGTCCAGGGTGCAGTTTTGCAACCCACTAGACCCAGTCTGTGGATTAACATTAGTAAGGCTGAAAACTAACCCACTCCCCAAAAAATTAGTTTTGAGCCCTATAAGTGAAACTAGAGAGGTGAGAGAACTTACAGGGCTCAAAACTAGTTCCGAGTACTGGCACAGGAACGGGGGGAACCCAGGACAGAAGAGCCAATGCTTCTGGAGGCTGTATGGTTTGACTCAGTGACAAAGCCATGCTGGCAGTGCCACAGCAGTGGTAGAGCCAGACTGGGAGCAGTCAGGAGGAGCTGGAGAGAGGGAGGGGAGAAGGGGATAGTGACAGTCACAGGAAGAGAGAGGCCAAAGGCTGGGCAAGCGAAGTCAAGTGCTGAATCCAGTGACTGTCAAACACTGCCAGTTTTCTAAAGCAAAGGTGCAATTCTAAAATGTTGGAAAGAGTTGGTCTGTACAGCTCCGTCGAATCATTAGGCTAAAGGTCAACTCTGTTGCTTAATCCCGTAGACAAGAGGAATTCCGAGATAGTTTGAATGTCTTAGCCCTGCTTAGGTGTTGTTTGCCGTTTCTCCCTCTGCAAGTAAAGGGTTCAATTGCCTAATTTAAGGTACTTAAAGTTGTCAGCTTTGGTAAAACCTTATTTAAATAAGAAAGATGTTGTCATAATTCCTTTTGTTCTGAAAAAAAACCACTGTCAGACTTTTTCCTCAATCAGAAATAAGTAGATTGTTTGAAGAGTGGTTTAAATTTCTAGTTTTCCAAGGTGAAAGGAAAAATTTACACTCCTGTCTAAGAGCAAAACTATACAAGATGTGTGAATCTGTGACTACTTTAAAGTAATTGCATTGATAATCCTACCTTTCAAGATTTATGTGTGCTAAAAGTAGTCACCCACCAGAAACACGAATATATATGTATTGGTGTATATTTATATATGTCTATAACTTAATTATTAGTAGTATTTTTCAAATATATACATGATTAGACAAGACTTATGTGTAAATTTAAAAAAAAAAAAACCTGTGATTTTTATCTCTCTAAGGTAATATTTGCAGTCTCTGACTCAGGTAGGGAATGAACCTGAATTTTTGTCTAAGCTTGGTGAAATTTTCAGGATACAGGCTCCCTCGTTCCTGTTGGTGAAGGTATAAGTATTCCACATCAAATAGCACAGGTCTGTCAGGAAGGAATGAGAGGCAACATGCCCACCCACATTACAGAGGCTGATTTAGGTGGTAGGGAGGTGACCTTAGTCCTGGATGTCATCATGCATCACAGAAAGAAGTAACTGCTCAACCATGAAGCTCTGTCATGACCTCTCTCAGATGAAATAGTGTTTACCCGTTCCAAAGCTTGGTCATTAGAACATTTTTGGGATGCAGGATGTAGGTGTCCAAGCAAGAAAGGGAATTAAACCCAGGACATGTTAATAAAGATTAGTTTATTGTAGGGGGGCAAAAAAGGGCATGGATTAATTCCTTCTTCTCTTTTGGAAAGAAACAAGTTATTCTGTGCTTTAGCAACAAACTTGGGCAGGAAGTGTTTCTGCTTGGATTTCCTTACATGTTTTGGCTTAGCCACCAAACCGAAAAAGCAATTATTTGTACAACATCAGTCATCACTGTTATGGGAATAGATATGTCACATTTTATAAGAAACAGACAATATTTTCTGGTTCTTCAAGGAAAGAGAGGCAGAAAGGAAGCAGTTACTTGCAGGTGCTCAGAAGTCAGGAATGCTGCAACAATTACAGGCAGTGAGTAACTCATGGGCAGAATGGGGGGGACTGTCAAATACTCCTCAAATACTCCAAGTGAGTTATTGGAATGACCTGGGGAGTGGGAAGCTTGTGGTGCCACAGCAAACTGGATGAACTTGCCTTACCTAAAGTAGCATAAGTGGGGGGCTAAGATGGAGAATGGTTTCCTGTCTGTAAATGTATCATGGGAATAAACACGGTGAATGGGAAAGAGGTATTTAGTGAGAAAGATAATGATGGCATAGTGGCAAATAACTATCATCAGACTTGAAGAAAAGCAGGGCAGAAATTAGAGGATTTCTGACCATAAGAATGGTGGTTTCTGGAATAGTCTTTCAGGTGGAGCAGTGGGCAGAAGCAAACTAGTTCTGTGATGAACCTTGAGAAATTTGGGAATGATCTTATGTAATGAAAATGTCTGTAACAGTTTGGGATTGGATTTGATGACCAAGATCCCTCTTTCATTCCTTTATTTTTGCATCAGGTGTTTGAATTTGTGCAAAACAAATGTAAATGTAATGAGCAGTTTATCAGCTCCCCTTGTGACTTCTGCCCAGCTTTGATGGACTCTGTAAAACAGTCAGTGAACCTGTGTTAATCAGCAGATTCAACAGCATCCAAATATTGTTTGTTTTTCACTGTTTTAATTTTAGCTACTTTTAGTCTTTTTGCTGCTTTATTTGAATATGTGTATATCCAGACTCTTACATTACTGTATTCTTAAGCACCACAATTCTACACTATTTTCTGTAAATCAGTCACTTTACTGTATTTTCCCAGAGCGAATACTGTCACTTAGACATCTTTGCAGACTGTTTTTAGCTGCAGCTATTTAAAATCTACATTTTCCCTCAAACTTTGCTATCCCCAACCTCATACATCTCTTCCAAATGATTATACTAGAAATGAATACACACTGCAGTCTTCCCCAGGCATAACTAATGCTTGATGGGAGTTGGAAGGGCTCATCCTTCAGAAGGCACCACCTCGTTATCTGAAGACAGGAAAATGTAGATTTTCTCAAAATCAGTGTCTATATATACATTTAAAGACTAAAATAATCCAGACATCTTAAATTAGTCACAGCTTTATTAAACAGTGATAAACACAAGAGATTTGCATGGCCATTAGGGGGGCAATTGCTACATATACAGATTCCATTACAGCTCCTTCATGAATGACCGTGAATATTGGAGATAGAGAGAGCATGACTGATGGGTTTCTAACCCCAGGCAAAGTTTCAGAGCCAAATCTAGTATGTTTCCTTGGAAATTTTTTTTTTTCACTCATTAACATAGTAAATCAATCAGAGACTGGGGGATTGGTTTTCCTTTGTAAACAGAGGTGGAGGGAGGCTGTGTACGGTCATGGGTTTGTGTGTACATACTGGCATTTCCTTCTGTACTGTAACATCACTTTTGATTCAGATTGGAGTTATATTTTTCTGGTGCTCAGACCACTTCAGTAATCTCAATTCTGACTCCCTCTCCTTGCCATGATGACTAACTAGGTCTTTAGAAAGCTTTATTTCTCTGTTTGAAGCAAGTCATTAACTTTCAGTAGGCAGGCAAACTGCTTTCTGTACCAAAGGCAGAACTGTTGGACAGTATCTTTCTGAAGAGAACAGCAAAGCACAGTATGTGAGGACACATTGTTTATATGTATTTAAAGGTTATCACATCCTATTCACTATATGAATAGCCCCAACTGACATTTTCTGTCTCTTCTCAAGCGATGCATGTCTTGTTCATTGTGCTATGCCGAGTCAGCTGTCAGGCACTGCATCAGGGGACCAAAAGCTATTTTCTTTCACTGTTTTGTTTGCACTTCAACTAAAAAGCTTTGGATCTTATGATTTCTTTGCAATATAAAAAAAATAATATACAACCAGGGATAGTAACTTTTAGCAGACGAAGAAATAACACAGCCCTTTATTTCACATTTCAGCCGTGCCATTATAGAAGGGTAAATGTGAAAGGAGAGCTGAATTTGGGAAAATGCAATTATTTTAAAAAGCCTTTTGTTAGCAAACAGCATCTAAGTTATCCAAGTCTTTAACCTCAATTAAAGTTAAAAAAAAATTTTAAAGGAAGGATGAAGATATGTTTGATTTTACGCTTACATTGCTGCTATAAAAGACCTGTCCAAGTCAGCCTTGCTGGACTAAGTGGCCAAGTCCCACTGTGTGCAGATTGTTGGCTTGGGATGGCAGCAGTACTCCACAGTCTCATTGTCAATTAGGAAATCTGGCAATGGGAACAAGAGTTGCACCTTAAATACACATTGTAAGTATTCCTTTACAGGGCAAAAACCTCGGTCTTTCACTTAGAGGTGCCAACCAGGAAAAAGTGAAGTGTCCTATTAATCCATTAAATATCTGTTCAAGAGCTGATGGATGCTAATTTAATTAAAATGCTTCATATTTTTAATGTAGTACAATTAGAAAGTATTCCATTAGGTAAAGCTGGTCAATAGATGATAGGAAGTTTCAGTAAAAAAAAAAAAAAATTCAGAACATATTTGCAATTTTTCCAAACATACAGTGATTTTATAATGAGTATTCAATTTGTATCAGCGAAACACATAATAGACATATTTCCATACTGTTCCTTCCCAAAAGCCTTTGTTTTGCTTAGCAAAGTGATATAAGCATTATTTCGCTAACAACATATGTGGTACTAACACAGCTTTCCCTAGTTTAAACTAAAACTGGACAGTAATGATTTTAAAGGCTTTTTTTTTCTCAGACCTGGAACTAAATGAACATCTTTCTTCCCTTTCTTTCCACGGCCAGAGTTGAGCTCTGCGTGTGTAGCCGTGAACACACAGAATATTCTGTCTCAGATAGAGATCCTAATGTAGTGGCTGAATTCTTAATGCCTTTCCTTGTTTCAGTAGCTTCAGTTCCAAAACCTGCAGAATTTGATCTATCCAGCAGCTTGACAGCTTTTAACCGTTTGTCTAATGAGTACATCAAGACTGGGAACTGTATATCAGATGGAGCAGCTATAAAATAACTGCCTTGTTCAAAAGGCGGATTTTATCTATCCATTTTTATAGAGTTTCTGTTCTAACAGAAAGGGAGTGATAGGAATTTCCAGTTTTAATGAATAGGAAGGAGATGTGAGGTGACTTAAAAAAAAAAAAAAAAAAAAAAAAAGAAGGTACTGAATAGGAACTTTAGCAGAAGTCCCCCAAGCCTTTAATTGTATTAACACGTTGCATTCAGTGCCATCAAAAGGGTAACATGCATTTTCAGCTGATTTTTTAAAATTCTGTTTTGGAAAATACACAGTAAGCAAGCACATCAGCTGCTGGGGAGAAAATCAAAGCTATTTGCTGCAAATTGGATAAGGCCAAACTAGAGGGTGTCTTATTAATAATACAAATTATCTTTGTATTTAGTCTGCTAAGAAGAAAAAACAACTCAGTAAGTTTAAAGTTTTTTAAAAGATGTTTCTTTCAGACATTTTATTACATGAATGATGAGGCTTTCTAATCATACCTTAACTGATCACATGAGATAGCAAGGTCACCTCAGTCCTTGCTGTTTTTTTTTTCTGGTGGAGGATTCTTCAAATCATTGTTTTTCCTGTGTGAGAGATGCAGAAAAATCCTAAAACATTTACAGGAGCATTATTGTAAGAAATTACAGAATTGCAGTGTGTTGCTATTATTAAGGTTGATTTTTTTGAACACAAAAGATTTCCATCATGCGATTCAGCTTAAGTTCTGAAAAGGTGCCTGTTCATTTCTGCTGCTGAAATGATTGTAGACAAAGCAAGTTCTTTAGATTGTGGTATGGATGCAGCACAGACACACACATGCCCTGAGTTATCACCTCAGAAATCTTTAGACAGCCTCATTCCTCGAGATATAAAACTGAAATGCAGAATAAGGACAGTTGTTCAGGAGTGTGAAAGGAAGAGGCAACTGATGGGTCTGATTAAGCAGCCTTTTGAATTCCCTTTTTCTAATGGAGGTGATGAAAGCACATTTTGTGTAGAGTTTTGTTTCGACTCAGCCTGCCATGAAGCTGTTTGAATTTAGGATTATGCCCACATTATTCATATTGCCAAAAACATCCAAACAGGAACAAAGGGAAAGCTAACCTTGAATTTTCAGCATGTATTTCAGTCCTTGTAAACAAGTTACCATGGAGATAGAACCCATGTGAACTGCTGCCTTCTTCATAACTGCTGTAGACTTTGGACTGGCAAGAAAATGTGACATGGCATTGGTGCCATTTGTGACAAAAACCCCTTATTTCAAATGCTGCACTTAAGCATTTCCTTGCAGTACTACTAAGTGAAAGCTTAGAAATTGCTTAAAAGCACTGAATTGCTTAAAAAATAGGCAAGATAAGTGAGAGGCAAAGCTTTACCTGTTTCACTTTTCCAAATTAAATAATATTCTATCAGAAAAGAGGATGCAAGGTCACTCTGCCTGTCTTGCTAGCAAGATGAGTCTGCAAAGACAGATTGCAGTTTTAAGTAGTTTTCACTAGGAAATGGCTTCAAAGAAGCTGAAGTTATGACACAAAAAGTGTTCTTAAAAAGGAACAAAAATATCCTTGTCATTGATTTTGTTGTTGCTGTTCATATATTTTGAATAGAGCTGCAATTGTCATGTCAGAAATAAAAATCAGCCATCATACTTACTGGCTTACTTATATTCCATGGACAGAAAAGGATAAATACAAAGAAATTTGTAGCTTTTACTCATCCTTCAGATTTCCAGAAAGTCTTTTGTTTGCTAGCTCAGTAGATTTATTGTTAAAACCATGAGTTCTGATCATCAGCATCAATAATCCTCTTTCTACGCAGCTTCTAATTGCATAAATCACATTATTCCTTTATACCCTGTAGATAAAAAAGGATAAATATATCCAGCCTCTAGAACAGTAGCTATGACACAAGAGGCTTGTGAGCAAAACCATATTGCAGGTGTCAAAAATGGGATGGATTCTAATACTTTAGTCATTAGTGCAAATAAATAGTGATAACATAAAAGCTGTGGTCTAGTCTCTAATTTTCCTTTTGTTGCTTCAGTTTGAAGTCATTATTTCCATTCATAGCCTTGAAGAGTAGAAATTAAAACTTCTGTGATGTGTCCTGGGTTTCTGCTGTTAGGCTGACAAAATATAGGCCTGAGGAGGGGAATTGTCTTTCAATTCATACCTTTTTTTCTCTTAGTTTTCTTTCCTTTTGAAATTTTATTTTCTCACAATGTAATTATCCCGTTTTCTTCCTTTTCTGACTTTTATTCTCCTGTTGCTGATTTAACTCTTTTAATTCCTTCTTTTTCCCCTTAGTTCCTTCTGCTGCCTCTCTTTTATTATTTTTTTTTCTTAGATGTCATCTGTTTTAATTAGTTTGCTTCTTACCTCCTGCCATAAGTCCTGATCCTAAAGCCACTGAAATCCATGGCAACATTCCCTGATTACAGTAACAGTTGGCCCTTATTTCTTTTATTGATGGCACTTTCAGAAGTCATCAGTTCTGCTTGAACAGTTTAGGCAGTGGAACCAAATTGTCACTATAAGATAAACGAGTAGGAAACTATTCTGTTACAAATGCCCAGAGTTTATAGTTTTATAAAATCAAGTAGACATAGAACAAACCAATAGTCTGGATCAAAGCTGTTTCTTATAGAAGAAAAAGATGACACCTTAAAATCAAATGTCTTCATAAACACAAGTCAATGAAAAATGTATATTTCTATAAAAAATTAAAATCAGCCGTTACATGGCATACTGTTAATAATTCTAGGTAATTTGCTAGTAAGGCTCTGAGAACCTCGCTGCCAAAGAAACTGTCTGGCCATGTTTACTGACAGCTCCCCTGTGTTATAATGCAAGCAATATTTTTCCTTCCCAAAACAAAGCGATTAAAATTATATTTTCCCAAGCTGTATGGAAATACACTAATTTGTAACTTTCTAAAGCTAACACATTTATGCTTCAGAGATACATAATTTAGTAACAAACAGCAGACTGAATTTTGATCAGGTTTAAAAAATGTGTACAATAGCCTTCAGACTTCAAATGAGCTGAAAAGGCTCCCTTGGTATTTTCCTCAATCTGAAATTTAAGGGGTAACTTTTTTTTTCTCGAAGATTTCTTTAAAAGGTAATGAACAACTCAAAAAAGCCTGTTTATTATTGCTGCTACCCAGATACCTTGTTAATGAAGCTTTCTATTTCAGTCCAAGGGCTGGCTTCCATAATGGTTTCTTGCATAAGTGATGCAAACTGTTCCACTTGTCTTATGCTGCTCTCGTTTACATAATGGAGGAGCTGAATAAATTAGAAACATACCTCAATCAAGTATTCTATAAAAGTCTATCAGCTTTGTGGTTAGGAATTTGCTGTAGCATTTTCAAGTCTTAGAGGAATGAGGAAGGTATAATCAAAAAAATTAAGAAGTTTTGCCATTAACGGATCAGAGGCTGAACAAAGCAGGCAGTTGCCTAAATGTCAGCCTGATGTCCACGTTGGACTTCATATGTTTTAGATATGAAAAGCTTCTGAATTATGGGGTATTTTTTCAAGTAAAAGCTCAGATGTGGTGAATCCTTTACAAAATTAGCTGTAACACAGGAAAATGGAATAATGTGCATTTTGTTCTAAACAAGGCGTACTGTGGGAGCTGCTCTTTAGACAAGTAATTTTTGCATTAACAAGTCTGGCCAAACTGTGTGACTGGTAGTGGGTCAAATCCTAATTTTAGAAGCTCTAAACCTAATGCCCATGGTTTGGCAAAGCAGGCATTTGCTAATAAAAATGGATTACATATCCAATACCATCAGGAGGGCTGCACATATCTCTGTACAGGAACATAGAACCCGTGTTCTGCTCAGATTGGACTGTTTCAAACTTGACGCCCATTTCAAGCCTCCCCAAATTCTTCTGTGGAATTCTGGTCTGTCTTCTCTCCTGTATAGGTCAGTTCTTTATCCAAATAAAAAATAATAATAATTTTATTGCTTGCATGCCTGATAACTTGAGGAGGTTCAGGAATTTGCTGTGCAAGTGTGTAGGCAGTGCCAGGACATACATGTGTATGTCATGAGGGAAGCAGAGAAATGACAGGTCATCATAACTGTTCAGATTATTGTCTTGCTGTGTCTCTGTGCTTTCAGTAACTAAGTATTTCCTTTCTAAATTTGTTTTATAAATAAGTGGTTCCTTTTTTTTTTTTTTTTTTTTTTTTTTTTTTTTTTTTTTTTTTTTTTTTTTTTTTTTTTTTTTTTTTTTTTTTTTTTTTTAAATAATGTTGTTGACTCATCCCTTAACATTAAGCAACTGTGTTGGTGCCAAAATTAGTTCTTAGTCACCCTGACTGTACTTGAAGAGAAGTTTGGATCATAAATTATTATGTCTCAGCACACAAAACTAGCAGGGCATTTAAATGCAGAGCAATTAGGAGGCAGGAATTCAGGCAAAATTTATTCTTAATGAAGTGTACTCTCTCATGCCAGCTTTAAGCTGTTGGCTGTATCTGTTTTTCTCATAGATAGTACCTGTAAGCTCAAGAGGAATCAGGGAACATGTCTATGCCTGTATGGATGATTAGGATTTGGCCTTAAGTTGTCTGTACAGTATTCCCCAATAACTTTTGGACCTTTTGCAGTTCACATATCTTTCTTCTTTCTGATGTCCCTTAATTGGAAGAACAACAAAAGAAAGGGCAATATTCTGTGGACTGGTTCCTACAGAGAGAGCCTGCTTCAAGCAAGAAGCCTAAAAGTGGACCCTAATTATCAGTCTAGACACAGGCATGCTGCTGAAGGCAGGTGACAACTTTTGAACTACCTGTGGACACCGAGAAAAATATTTTGTCTACCTCACTGTTAGAAGCAGCACTTTTGCATCCCTGACATCTATGGCTGTTGCCACCTGACAGGCCAAGTATTGACAAAGAAAGCAGAAACTACAAAAGGTCTGGAGACCAATTTTGCCAGGACTATTTCTATGTGTTCATAATGGTCTTCAGAAGAATACAGCAGAACTGAAAACTTGTAGATTATTAGAGGTGTTTCATTTGATGTGCTGGACAGTGTAGCTCTTTCTTTTAGGCATTGTAATCACAAGCATTTGGTTTATAGCCTTATGATAAAAAGGGCAAGGACTGATCCTTTAGAGATCATCTTATGAGAATCTGGTGCACCTTCCTTCATACCGTGAAAGTCTCATTTTTATACAACTGCTATTATAAATATTATTGAGATCTTAGTAAAAAACAGTATGTTTTCTTCATATCCTGTAATAATTTTTTCATAAGATTCAAGTTCTCACGGTGCTTTATTTGCTTATTATTTTTTCTCATAGAAGTTACAAGTCTAGATCACACAGCATATCTAGGGTTTGGTGTTTTGAAAACTGAGTAAGTAATTACAAAAGCAGAGCAATTTTTCACTCTTTTTAGTCACGTTGCATGAATGAGTCTGTATTTCTTTATAATTCAAAGGTAATACATTAAATAACAGAATTCAAAGAAAATAATTTACCTCTATACTTCCACTGGCTAAGAATGGGAGTCATGCAACACATGACTATTTAGCAAATGCAGAGTAATTTCAGGTTGGATTTCTTTTCACCCACTTTTCCTATGAGCTGTTACAGTCAGGGCAGAAGTGATGTGTTCCCAGTACATGTCACTGTGTGTGTGAGAAGAAGGAATATCAGAGGAGCAAGAAACCTACTTAAAAAAAGAAATTAAATCAGCTTTATTATAAACAGAGACATCTCTTGCATTCTTTGTTGCTCAAGTTGAAATTAGGGTGGAGCTTTAGGTGTTGCTGAGATTTCATGTTGGCTCAGAAGTTCCTGCATCAGCACAGCTTCAATCTAATTCAATTCAATAATTAATATTATTAATACTCCCCATGTGTGTGCTCCGCAGGGCAATGCCATGCTGACAGGTAGCTGTGGGATATCAGGAGATGTGTTTGAGGCCTGCCTAGAGATCTGTGTGGAAATTCCCTCATCAGAACTGCAGTATGTGTTTTCTACTGTCTCTGCCATCCCATTCTTTCATGGCCACAACCCCCCTGAGCACGAGGCAGCCTCGTGGATTGGCTGCTGCACTTCTCCACTCAACACTGTGGAGAGAACAAATCTGGAATTTCCTGCATGGATGGTTCTCTCCTCTATGCATTTCTGACTCTTTAATGTTATAATTCAATTTCTATACTCTATAAGGAGAAGAAAACTGTCCCTTTTAGATCTGAGAATGGAAATTTCAAAAACTTTCAGGCTCCATCTCTTATCAAGGGATGGGTTGAAAATTCCAGATTTAAGATTCCTTTGTAAGTAAAATCGGAATATTGCAGGTCTCCCTGTAACCATTAATGGAGGTTGAAATGCCATGTTTGCAAAACCTTTAGAAATAATTGAATAAACCAGATGTGTTTATTTTTAACAGGATGTTATGGTACCTGCATACAGCAAGAGGGCTAACATAACTCAGACACTGAATCTGGAATACTGTCTGTCTTCCAGCAGTAAATACTAAAGTACAGTGTGTTTTATGGTCAGATATATTCACACATATCTGACCATAAATCGGTGCCTCAAGCTTCCCTCAAGGAAAGTTGAAAGAGTGCATCTCACAAGAGAGAAAAATGCATTTAAAATTACTGCAGCTATAAAACAAACTGACATAACCCAAAGCAACAAATATGGGGAAGGAAATCTTCTGGGGCCACATCAGTACTCTGAGATGATTTCCACTTTTTGGTTTTATTTCCTATCAGTGATCCAGTGTGGTTTACAAATGGAATAAAATCTATTCATTATTTCCCTGATATTCAAACAGCTGCATCCCTTCTTTGGAGTCATTCTCTTACAGAAGCAGTGTAACAGAGCTCAAAGAAAAGGAGACGATCTCTTTTTATGAAGATTTTTCTCTTTTGTATTCAGACATGTGTCCAATTCAGTTTGCTGGGGGTAATCTCTCGTTTGTAGGTGCTTCACAAATTTTGGGAGCATGAGGGAAGAAGGTGGAGAAGCTAGAATGGTTTTATTATAAATTAAAGTGGGATTGTAAATCCTCATTTGAGGTAAAAGAACTGAGCCAGTTTTATCTAGATTATGCTAGAAATCTCTCCCAGCACCATTTCCTCTTTTGAAGCTCCATCTGCAATGTATTGCACTGCTCAAAATACATTATAATGCAGCTTATTTCATTATAAATGCATTTAATTGATGGTACTTACTTAAGATTTTATCACTTCTACTGATCCTCAATGGCATTAAGCGAGAAGGCTGGGCAATTTGGATGTAATTCAGTTTTTTAATACATGTTTTAGACCCATTTATCATTTATTGCTGTTACCAAGATGGTGGTGTCTGTAACTGTAGGAGGCTAAATCATAAATGATGGAGAAGTGCTTTGAAATTATGCTGAAATTAAAAAAAATATTCTAAAGTCACTTGATGCTAACTTATGGCCATACTTAATGCCTTAATGTGATTTTTTAATCATCACTGAATTTTTGAACCCTAGGAATTAGCTTTCTGTCTTGAAGGTATGGCTTCCTAATAGGACCAACACCAAGCTAACACATTCTAGTAGGAGACAGAAAACAAGAAGCCGTTTTGTAAAGAAGCTGTCCTTGAAAGCAAGTATTGAGTAGTACTCACAAAAGGGTTAGGTGTATGTGAATAGTGAGAATTTAGAACCAATATCTCAAATAATTAAATAATCACCCAGTAAAGCAGCAGAATAAAAGCATGTAGCTGAATTCCAGGGGCTTCCCTGTTGCACTGGTTGCTTTTCAGCTTATTTTGGTTTTGTTGGTTGTTTTTCTGATTAAGACATTCTGTTTATTCTGGTTATTTCTCAGTGGTAGCTGGCTCTCCCACCTGAAACCTCAAGTTAGAATTCCTGCTTTGCTTTCTAAATTGAAGAGCTCTTTCCTACCAGTCATCTTCTCTTGTGGGCGGGTGTAACTTAAGAAAACATTGCTTGCTTTTTGTGTTCGTAACTTGAGTAGGTTGAAAAGTCAGGTTATGGAACATCAAATAGGTCTAATATTTTTAATTTTTCCTTACATTTTAAACATTGTTTTGAATGCAGGAGTGAAAAAAAGAGCTAATTCAGGTCTTTAGTCTTGTGTAATGGCTACTAAAGAAATAGATCTCTCAATTAGATACTTATCTTCCATCATATAGTAAGATATACATTGATGTTTTTAATGCACATCGTTGCATTTTCAGAAAAAACAGGTAGGAAACAAGCCTTGTCTTTCCTAACTTTCTCCCTCCACACTTTGTGAACCTTTGTGAGCTCAAAGGCTCTGTGAGTGCTAAGTCATGTTGCGTGCTCAGGAGAAGGTGCGGAAGGAAAAAACCCACCCAAAGCTTGACTCTTACATTATTTCTCTCTCTGCACCACTGCAATCTGACCCTTATGAAAGTTCAAACAGCAGCTGCCCACGGGATTTCTGGCATCCAGACAACTTCAGAGCTGCTGAGAGAATCTATCCATCACCCAGCATGTCCTGAAAATATCAATGGCTAGGCTCAGACTAGGCTTGGTGAAGACATTAGAGTTCAATAATGTCTTTTCATTTCCATGACAGGCTAGTTTATATAAGATTAGGTTCAGCTTTATTTGTTAAAATTCTGACCAAAATGGAGAGGCCCTCATTGATTTTTCTGTTCAGCCAATACTGTTGTTGCTAAATTCTTTCCATCTTAATTGTCATTTTAAAAAATTGGTTATGACTTCAGACAGTCCCATGTCTTCCTGAGAGATGTTGTTGTTATATTTAATGGCAGGCTGTTAAGAGTGTAATGGCTTTGGATTGTGACTGAGTTATTCAGCAACAAATGGAGATAAAATATGCAGTGAAATAGCAAGAATTACCTGCTGCTGTAAAAACTGGCTTTAGACTATTTCTTCCTTCTCCCAAAATTTAATGAGTCACTTCAGCACTTTGAGAAGTGAGCGAGTGGCTCTGACCTGCATCAGGCAGAGCATAAGCACATGACCCATAAACTTGCTCGAGTGAAAATCTACTGCAACCTGTGCAGTCCTCTGAGAGCTACATTATATTTTCAGGTCATCAGACAGATGCTGGAACACCATACACATTTCTGTGTGGGCTTTTAAAGATCTTCAGGAATAGAAAGAAGTAGTTCCCTGTTTATTTTTTTTTTAACTTAATCCGAAATTGTTTTTCCAAATGAGGAGTTCAATGTAGCACCTAAGTTCCTGCTACTTAAGCTTGACCTCATGAGATATTCAGCAATCCTTTTGAATACCCACTTTCCAAAAAAAATAAAGGTGTTTTAAAGGTGAAGTTACTCTCCTGAACATTGATCGCCTTTGAAATTAAAACCCCCTAAAAGCAGGGACAATAGTTTGTTACTTCAACAGAGCTTTACTGAGTCAGCGTGGTTGGCTCAGAGGAGGGAACTGCCAGACTTAGCAAAGTCCTTGGCAAAAGGAATGAGACTGGACAAATGAGACAGCAGGAGATGAAAAGGACTTGCTCTCAGCAGGCAACAAAGACGAGGAGGATCAAAAAATTGATTGTGTTTTGAAGAGACATTAAGTTGGGAGTTAAGAGGAAAAGAAGGGCTTGGTTGAGAAGGAGACCTGGAAGAAATGGGGTTTAAATGCATCTCAGGAGTGGCAAAGTTTTAAAGATTTAACCTAAATGATCATGCTTCCAAAACCCAGGGACATATCTTGGCAAGTTTGTGTTGAGATTTGACAACTCAAAATCATTGTACACAGAAACCACTGACCATAGGCTTGTGTGCTCAGTCAGCGTTAGAGCCATAGTAAGGGGTTGTGAGGCAGAAAAGAAATAATTTTCAAAGTTAGTTCGAAGCTTAAG
Source organism: Empidonax traillii (assembly GCF_003031625.1). Taxonomy (NCBI): domain Eukaryota; kingdom Metazoa; phylum Chordata; class Aves; order Passeriformes; family Tyrannidae; genus Empidonax; species Empidonax traillii. The sequence goes on from NW_020955215.1 coordinate 4,311,066, forward strand.
AAAAGTTAACATCTTCAGGTCAAGAGATATTTAACCTGAGCTGGATTGGTGTAGGAGAGCAGGGAAAAATATTCATCTAATTCTTTTAAAGGTTATAGGATTTTTCTGGTGGAAATTGTCAATTACTGAAATATATGAGTTCTCATAAAGAAATATCTGTTTCTCTTTCATTAAGAGAGTTCTTCTAGGTCCAAGAAAGAATCCGTGACCAAGTTTTATTATTTCTTGGTCCAACTCCATTACTGGCTTTTTCTAATACAGTCATGTGGGAATATGTACATACATGTATGTGACTCTTTTTTAACTGTTAGTTTTTCTAAAGAACTTTATTAATATTTCAAAATATGAAAAATCAATCTTTTCCTTAGACATGTTGCTAGATGACAGATTTACTTTGCCTTTCCCCTTAATACAAGGAGTTAAATACAGCAAAAATTAAATTTTAGCAATGATAGCATAACTAGAAGCAATATTATTTTATCTGCAATTGTGACTGTGAAGAAGTAAGTCCTAATTATGGTAAAGCTCTAACCCTACAAGTCAAGAGTTTCCTGTGTAATAGCACAGTACTGCTATGGCTCATCTGGACCCTGTGCAGCTTTATCTCTACTAAATATCTCTAAATATATGTTTCCCATTCTGACCTGTCATTGGAATATTGGCAAGATAACAGAGAATAGAATGTATTTGATGTTTCTTTCACTCGAGGGTCAATCTCAGTGTTTCATTGTGCCAGATAATTCTGAAGAACAGCATAATGTATAGCTATTGCAGCAAATGTTTTTATAGACACTTACTGATACCATTGAATGCACCTTCTTTCTGCTCATGCACATTTGTATAAATATCTATTAACCCACGTTTTGAGAAAGGTGTGCAAAAAGCTGTTTTTGTATGGGAAAACTGTTTTGACTCATTTAACATCTGCAATTTGAGTGATTCTTTTTCTATACTAAAAGACAAAGAAGACTGATAAAGTTAGTAAGGATCCTAGCCAAGAAAGAGGACACCATGTATGAAAAACCGTAAAAAACAACAACCCAAACCCCTTGAGTGTATAGGTTTGGTATATCATCTGCTAAACTATCGAAACACCAACATCAATTACTATGCCTAGCACACGCTCCCAAATCAGACCCTAAATACATCTGAACCACTGTGGTAAATTGAGTTTCCCACTGCTCTACAGCAAATAAGGATGTGCAGAGTCTCTGATCTGCTGAATGCTGTGCTCAATTTACAAGCTCATATAATTAAAAATATTTCCATTATCCTTTAAAGTTTATGCTGATTTCAAACCGCAAAGTTAATTTAATATGGTTCCCATCAAAAATTGCAAAGAACAGAAACTTTCCTTGTGCAAAGTTACTGTATCTTGTGTGAAATACAGTGTCAGATTGGTAATGAGATGAGTTCTACTAAAATTTTCCTCTGAAGATTATAATAATTTTAGATATCCCATCAGGACCTAGTAAGTTGAAATATCCTTTTGCTTCTGTGTGGTTTTCCTTGCAAAGGTGAGGCAATTACGAGTCAGGAGAAATACAGAAATAACAGTGCAGGTGTTCAGCAAGATGAATTTTCCAGCAGGTTTTTAGAAATGAACTAAAGCCTGTTCCAGCCACAATCTCTTTGGATAAATTCTGCAGTGTGGTGCAAAGGAGTTGAAATATAAAATCTGTTGGATTTACAGAATAAATATGAGCTATGAATTATGGGATCCTATCAGCAAAGGTTTGGGAGATATTTTAAATGATGCACTAAATGGCAAAGTGTTTCTTTAGTTATCCAAACACTGCGAGACTCTGGACTTGGGGCATCCAAACAAACTTCTGGCACAATTGGATTTGGATCTAAGGGTTCCAATTCTTGTCCTGATTTTCAGTGTAGTTGCTGAAGTGAACAAGCAGAACACTTGGAAATCCCCAAGTGACTTTCTAATCTGTATGATATGCAGAGCTCTTTGACTTGTTTTGGGGGGAAAGGTGAACCTCCTACTCGGCAGACTCTAAGATGGAACTAGAGGTGCTCTGTTTCTACGCTTGTGAAGCTCAGTGCAGACCCTTGTGGTCACCTCTACCATCAGAGTATTCTGACGAAACCCCAGCATTTGTGGCTTGGCTTCTGCATTTGTCCTGCCAGGCTTGCTCTGACCTATTTGCCTCTTCAGTGTGGCTGTGTCTCTGATTTTGGCCAGGAACACCAAATGGGAAGGTGCAGCTACAGTCAGTGGCATCTCCACCTGCCTGCCCTGAGCTCTCCAGCTGGGTCTCAGGAATCCTGCAGGTTTAAAAAAAAGAGACAGAACATGTAAGCTCTAAAGCTGTGCCTCATCTCAGTGAGAGGTAAACTGTCTCCACAAAGCTCTTCCTAATTCTGCTTGACCTGAACATTTTTGCACTGTAAAGAGACTCAGAGAGTAATTCTGGGGGTTTGGATTTAGCCCCACTGAAATGGGTCAGCAAGGGATGAGAAAAAGGTGTGAGTAGGGCTGGGGAGGGAGATTATGCTCCCCTGTCTGAGAAAGTTGCAAGGCACTGTTAAAAGCTTTTAAGGTGTTAGCCAAAATTTAGATTCAGCCCAGGGCTGCTCCCAAAGGTGGGCCATGTGAGCACTGAGGCTTTGTTATTTCAGGAGAGGTGTCTTCATATGAAGGAAATGGGTGAAACACAAAATGATGGGGAAGGCAGTAAGAACATGCCAGAGCACTGGCATTGTGGCTCTGAGGAAAGAAATTAGGGGATTTAAACCTCTGAGGTAAAAAAATCTGTCTCATAAATGAATTTCCCCTGTCTCTTTTTGAAGAGAAAGTTGGTGGAGTCAAGGCATTATTGTTTGAGAATTGTATTTATCCTGACAATCTTAGCATCCTGAATTTGGGATGAAACAGGGCAGCAGTGCCCACGAAGAAAAACTGAATGATCTTTGCCAGACCTGCCAGTTCCCAGCTCTGCCCAAGATTCCCCTAGACACTCTACCAGCAGTTTTCCCTTCACATCCTCAGCACTCTGACAAAGTAACTCATTAATCAGTTTGTCCACTAATCTAGTGTATCATTGATTCCTTCTAAACCACTGTCTATCAGCACAGCTCCATTTTTGGATCCTGTTTCTTTCCTGTCATCCACTGGAACTGGGGAGCTGCAATACAGTGAAACAAACCCCCAGTAGCCATTAATCCAAGTCAAATGTATTTAATTTTTTTTGATCAATTAACTTTGTATGGGGATTTTTTTGGAGATGTCTTTTGTGCATGTCAATAACTTTATTTTGGATGAAGTTTTATCTTCTGTAGGACTTAAACTATTTCTATGTTATTTTCACTCTAAATGGTTTTCTCCAGTGCTCTCTTGCCTTCGGAAAGCTGTTGAAAATCCTTCTCTGAATTGCAACTTAATTATTATTCACTCATCCCCACTTTTTGGTCCCTTATGAATAACAACGTTCCTGGTGTGGCTTTCAAAGGAGTGAGTTTTAGAAGAGGCACTAAAAAAATATGTTCTTTGTTTAAGTTTAAGCTTATGATCTACTTGAAAATTTGGAGAACAATTTTCTTTTATGTTGCTAATTTCAGGTTGTCATTTCATGCTTCTTGTTCATATCTAATTTATTAGATCACTTTGTGCAGACTTTTCCTTTCAGTCTAAGTCAGCACCTGTAATTAAAGCTGTCTGTAACTAATTTATTGCACAAAAAATATTTCTTTAAAAAACTCCACAATTTAAAATGTGCATGGTGAAGATTTCTAAGCTTCTAAACTACTGCAAATGAATGATGTATGGACCCATGCATGGACAGATGTCTAAAAAACGTTGCTGGTTTTGATGGTAGATTGGCTCAAATCATCACTGAAAGGATGTGTTTTGGTGAAAATACACTGCCTTTCCAAGGTGCCTTATACTGGAAGAAAAGTTGCTTGAAGAAAAATGGGGATACTTGGAAAGTAAAGATGAAAGTCAATGAAGGGCTAATTTTAAAATACAATAATTTGGAAGAAATATACAAAGGGAAGTAACTTATTCGGTAAAATTAGATCTTACAAAGGGAGGGAGAATTTATGAGGAGCAGAAGATAGGAAGGGAATTTTGTTCATGGTCGAACCAAAGGTAGTAAATTTGTAGAAGTGCAATCACTGACACAACTGGAAGGAATATTGTATGTTCTACTGAAGTTGAAACCTGTTGTTCTTTAAAGCTTTCTTATTTTAAGCACATTTAATTTTTCTCTGTCCTCTAACAATTACAATATATGCAAAACATTATTGCATCCCTGTAATTTATATGCACATTTTCTTCTCCAAGTATTTTTGATATTAACTTATTAGGTGATACGTTTTTATACCATTGACCTTCCAGCTCAAAAAAGTGAAATGAACAAACTTGGAAAATGGACCAAAAAAAAAAAAAAAAAGTTATTAGCTAACAAAGAATTCTATTAATTCTTTGAATTATTGTTCTTGAATAACTGTATTCATTATTTGCTTAGTTCTATAGAATCCATTTCCTTTTATAGGGCTGTGGGGGTGTGTATTATGGCAGATTTATGAGAAAGGTGAATTTGATTTTTTGTAATTATTGACTGAATAGAATAAATACAGCATCTGCCTCCACAGGACATAAAACTTGTTGAACATTTATAATTTAGCAATAGGTTTATGGAGAAAGGCCAATTTTTTTTTTATTTATTTTTGAGGGAATGTTAAGGTGTATTGTTGTTTAGAATACAGAACCCTCCAGCTCTTGAATGCTGTGTTACAATTTCAACTGTAAATACAACATAGCATCCTATTTATGAATTCCAGTCTCAAAAGCTAATTTAATTGGTGCATTCCAACTACTATTGCTTATTTCACACTTCAATAGGTAAAGATGCATTAATAATCGAAGTTTCAAACTGTAATTAACGTTAGCTTTAGGCTCCTGACAATGAAATGATTGCATTTTTATGTATGTTTTGATACACAAAGTTAATCTAACCTGTGAATGAAGAACGAAAGAAATGCACATTTACCCTCTAATGCAAATCACTACTTGTAATTATGTGTTCCCTGCAACTGCCAGGAAGGGGAAAAGTAAGATACTGGAGGCTGTCAAATCTGTATGGATGTCCCTCATTCATCTGCCTCATCTCTGGCAGTGATTACAGTGAGCTGGGCATGATGTGTTTCATCTCATTTGTTTCCACACTGTTACTTCATGTGCTCTCCAGTTACAGAAGAGCCCTCGTTGTTTCTTTTTCAGGGGTTTGGGGGAAAGGTGACAGGGGTGCTCTCTAACGAGGAAAGGTGGGATTTTTCCATCGTGCCGCTGAGGTTTACTGCACAAAACCCTACCACCACCCCTCCAGCGAAAGAGGCTTGCAGAATCCCTTTTGTTACCTTCCCCTTGAAGCTACAGAATAGTCTTCCAATTACTGCTATGATTCTGGAAGTAGTTAGTCATCTCTCTCTCTTTTAATATAGGCCAGGGAACATGCAGCTATAAATCACCAGCAAGCAGGATCTAAACACAGGACAGTGGGGTCACTGCATCAGCAACTCTGCTCTTTGCTGTGGTCTAGTGTTGATTAAACCAAGGTAAACATTAGTAACAGATTTTATTGCCAGTTATGGTCATTACAAGGAACGAGTAAGCTAAAAGCAAAATATTGCCCTAATGCACTTTGCTCCACTAAGTGTTTGTAATAAAATTATGGTGGTGAAGTTTATAAGCAGAAGTTTTTAACAATAAAAGCTCAAGGAGGTGGAAGCGAGAGAGCAAAGCTGCTGTGAGCCTGGCATGCCTTGCCAGGCCTAAGGCTGGGGAGCTGGGCTCTGGGCTTGGCTCTGGATGTGGAAGGGCAGCTGGGAAAATTCAGCACTGCCAGAGCACCCACCTCTCCTTCTGCTTCTGAGGCTGCTCTCTTCGGTTTGCATTTAAAAGGGAAAAGGGGGCAAAGCTGCTGAATAAATTTTTCAGTGAGAAATGCATTTATTATGCATTGGAAACAAATATAACTGAAAAACATTTGGATTAATTGTTACTTGTGAAAGAGCTATGTATCTGCTTTTTAATAAAAGTTGGAAGTCAGATTTGATTCTTTCAGTAGAAAGTGGGGAAAAAGTATTTTGAGGAGCTCCATATTTTGTGGAAAGGGCATATATGTATAGGAGGGCAGTTAATATTTATTCTTTCATGCTTACTCTTTGTTCTTCTCAGTTCTTGCCTGTTTTCATCTATATTCCCACTGATGCCTTTTGTCCTCCCTTTAACTCCTCACCCAATCTTTGTACTCCCACAGACTTTCTCCCTTAACAATTTTTCTGTAGGGAGCACTGGACACAAATGCTTTCATTTAGAAATTCCATCTGGGACCTTCTCAGTTCATGACAGGAAGAAAAGGAAAAAATAAAGGGGAAGTCAGGCAGGATAATAAGCTGGGAAATTAGCATATCTCCTGTGCCTCTAAATTCTCTTCACAAATCAAGTGGTGCCTGCCTGAGATACTAAAGTACAGCTCACAAAAGGCTGAGTAGATATTCAAAATAAGATGATGCTAATGCTTTGGATTTTTCTCCTTTTAAGTGACACAGCACTGGATAGACTACTTTGAGTCACAGGTATATTTGATATGTACTTTTTAATCCAGGCTCCTCAAACCAAATAATTAGTGGATGACTCACAGAGGTCCTTACAGAATGGTTTTTGAACTCCGCAGTCGTGCAGGGAAGTTTGGTGAAGACAGTTTGGTGAATGTGGATAAAGTGGTGTCTCTAGAAGTTTCCAGCAGAGAGAAGCCACTCTGTGTACTGGTTCTGCTGTGCTGAGGGTGGAAGGGAGCTCCTTCCACCAGGAGCTTTGCCTTGTCCTCCTCATTGTCTTTTTCTCAGGAGCCCATGCTCAGTGTTTGGCTCCCTTTATTAAACCTACAGGAACCAGAGAGTTCACTGGGAAGTGGGGAGCAGCTCTGGGAACAGATTGCTGAGACGATGGGCGCTGGGTGTTCCATCTCAGCATGCAGATAAATCCCTGATATCTGGTGCCTTGTTTGCAACAGCCAGGCCTCCTCATAAAAGCCACTGCCTCCATCAGCCCAGTCCTCTGGCAGATGCAGGACACAGCCCAGGCACGAGATCTGCTGCTGGATTTCTTGAGAGCCACAGGAAATTCAAGACAAGGCCCCCTGAGCTATTGCATGAACAGATCGATACTCTGACATTTGTTTAACTGGTGGGAATCTGGATAGATGGTATTTGGTAACATGCATCACTTTATCTCTCATTATTTACTTTTTCAGCTAAAACTCCATTTCACCCTGTTTTGCAGGTTTTCAATTACATCTAATTCAAAACTATGGTACTTCAAATAGGATAAATTAACTGATGTTAGTAGAAAACTCAACCCTCTCTTTCCTCTGTGTTGGCAAGGGTAGTGCAGGACTGATTCTCTGAGGGGTTGTGATAATATGCAAATATGTTCTTCCATTACAGCCCAAGCACAGTCAAAGACCAAAATGGATGCTACTGACACTATGCTATGGCAGTCTGTAACTTCACTTTCTCCTTTATTCTGCGCTTTGCAGGATAAGCAAAAAGAAATTAATTAATAAAAATATTATGCCCTACAGATTCTCAATAGTTTGCATTCATACCTAGGAAAGAGACTGTTCTCTGTCCTGTGCAAATATAAATGCGGTATCAATTCATCAATTGCTTTTTATTTCTTATTTTAAAAGGACTTTCTTTTTCCCATAAACCCTATGACTAAGGATTTCTAGTGAAAGGTGAAGAGCAAAAAGAAATGTACATATAGAAGGCAAGAAAACCTCAGGTTTGCTGTTTCTGATAGACCAGGGCAGCATTTAGTTCCTTATGCTGCAATAAGTATTGAGGAACACCCTTTACATATTTTTATATTCGGAGGTGTGTGTACATATATACATATATATATGTGTGTGTGTGTGTGATATTTAAGGTTATTCCAAGGGATATTTTTCTATCATGATATTTGTATCTTCAAAATTAAGGTACTTTCTTTATCAGTAACAGTTTGGGGAAGCATATGACAAATTTCTGTGATTCTGTGAATTTTTACTGTGAGTCTGGTCACATCTGCCTGTGTTTGGGGGAATTCTGCCTTTGGGGGATCGATCAGGCAGCAAAGTCCCCTCATTTTTCCAAGACTATTGTTTTTTGCAAGTTGCTGGTTTCTGCTTACTTTGTAGTAAAATGACCCAGATTGTGACAAAAAACAGTGTTGTATTTCATTAAAAAAAGGGGTGAAGCTTAGATGGACGAAAAGTAAATATTTGTGCCCGTATATTTTCACATCCTATCTGTATGGAGATGTTCAGGAGAAATAACAGTAATTATCGCTGTCATTCCGATTTTACTTATTTGCATTTGAATAAACAAGAAAGGGTTTTTACAAACTGATTCTAGTTCTGTCAGTGTGACCTGAACCACTTTTGAGCAAAAATAGATAAATACAATTAATGTGTCTCTCCTTCATCTCTTGACCTGGTCATGGACTTTGATAATGCAAGGCCCATTTGTAGAAATGAAGGAAGCATTTTAGATGGAAATTAAATTAATACTGAAAAATGCAACATTAGTTTTGAATTATAGTAAAATTTAATAGGAAAGAATGTGTTTATATCTCAAAATGATGCTGCTATTTTCAAATGTGCTGGTATTTAAAAGGAAGGAGAGAAGACCTGTGAAAACTAAACCAAATGTGATTCCCTCTGCCCCCCACCAGTTTCTGCCCTTTTTTCCCAAAAAGAAATAAAGTAATAATTGCCTGGTTAATTACTCACTGCAGATGTAAAATATTTTTTTTCCTGACATTTTTATGTCTCCGTATTTCAGTCCAGATCTGACAAGTGACAGATATTCCATGCCTCATTTGTACATCGAGCTCTTGTTTTCCAATCATAAGATTGTCTTAAAATACAAATATGGAAATCAATATACAGATGCTTTTAACAAAGAGAGCATTGTAAAGTATCTACTGAATTACCTTCCGTGGAATCATCTGTCACATCACTGACAGCCCAGCTTTTAACAATGATGGTATAATCTAAAGTGTTCAGGCTAAAGTTGTGTTAGATTTATAATGTTTTAATTGTGATCTACTTTGTTATATTTTGAATGTGTCAGACCAGATGGTATGAGGAATATATTAATTAAATTAGGGGGGTATTATAAAGATACATGAGCTCTTTCTGTTTTCAGAAAGGTTGAGCATTCCTTTCTATTCTTGAATTTATGTTTAATCTTTCCAAATGTCATTAACAATTGTATTTTATTAACAACAGTAAAGAAAAACACCCTGTTCTGGTGCTTTTTTTAAAAAAAACTATTGTTAATTTTTAATCAAGTACTTTTCACTTGCTTTGGTTAATGGAGATACTTGCAAAATGAACTTCATATGATAGATTGTTATTCTGGATAGACCTATGAAATGCTAACAAGGAATTCCTAGCCAAACAATTTAAAATTATATTGGTGAATATTTTGGGAGTGGAAGTCTTCTATTTTAAAATTATTATGGAATGGAGGCTCATTATAAAAAACTGTTGCTTCTGTGCCTGTAAAATCATCACAGCTGTTGCTATTAATTAGCACTATCTATCTGTCCTTCACACTGAGCAGAGGCTGTAGCACAGGCACTTTTTAGGGAATTCCATAGCTCAGTTTTGGCATGGTTGGCTTTAACATCCTGGAAGGAGTTGTATGTGTGTGTGTGTGTGTATAAACAATATCCTTCACTTGACATATAGCAACAGTCACATCAGAGTCACATCCCTGGAATGCTCAGGTTTTGTTATTTGTAGATCCTGCTGAAAGAAGGGATCTCAGTGAACTCTTTGTTTCTGCAGTATCTGTGCCTCTAAAATGATTGCTGCCTTTCCAGTACTGCCATGCCAGCATATTTTGCAGATGTTTCTTTCCCAGCTGTGTTGCTCCAGTGAGACTTTGTACTCCTCCTTTGAGCCAGGAGTAGGAGGCAAGGAGATAAACAAGAGCAGAAGGGCAAAAAGTTCCAGAGTGAGCACGACAGGGAAGTTTAGTGTAAATATTTCCCCTCTTTCTTACAGTAGCTTCTCTTTTTCACTGTTATGATCATGAGGGGTGTTTTTCTGTGCCCTTTCTGCATTGTTAGCAGGGACATCTCTGGGCCTGTGTTGTTGCTTAGATATACTGGCATAAAAATGTGTTTATAAATTGCATAATTCTGAACCAAGGCACAAACTGGAAGGTCGAGAGGCTAGAAATGAAATTGAGACAGAGGGGATGGAGTATTTAGTGTGGTGTTTGTTTGCATTTGGCTTGTGTTTGTTAGAGTAACTAAATTAGCCTATGTTTGGAGTATACACATTTATTTTTTTTTCCAGGACTCATAGCCATTATGAGACTGGTAACCCCTACCATAACATTATGTCAACATTTCTGTGCCTAATGACTGAAAACTAATCCTCTGGATTTGACACTTGTCCGTGGTAAATGCCCACCCCCCAACAAATGCTATATTTTTATACTTGTACCACGGAGTGTGCATTTATTGCTTCACCTAATCGAAAGTAACACATGTATACAACCCAGAATAATCCATTTCTGAGATGGTAAATATTAAACGAACATCATAAATCTGTCCTCTTAAAAAATAAGAAAAGAGACTAGAAAATGGCACAGAAGATACCCATTTTCATTATGGCTTTTAGACTATAATAGCCTCAGCCTGTTCTAAAGCCAGAGTATGAATGATGAGCAGTTGAAATCCAATTTGAATTCATAATACCACATTTCGTTTACACTGCCACCTGTCAATAGGAAACAGACTGAGATATATCTCCTGAGATATCCACAGGGAATGCTCATTTATAATTAACCTTCCTTCTTTTAAAAAAGACCCCACATCTAAGTCTTTGTCAATGGATTGTTTGTGCTGTTTCCCATTTTTTTGTAACAGTCTTTCACTAAAAAGTAGTTGAATTTTTATCCAATATCCTCTATGAAATTTAACAGAAATTATTTCCTGTAATCTTTTCTGTAGTTTACTGTCCATCCCATTTTCCCTTTCTTCCTGTGCCCACATTAACACCTTACCCACAACACAAGGGGAATAGTCTCACTGAATTCTTGAAAGCTCTAAGTAATATCGTGCAGGTTTAGGTCAGAATATCCAGTGTAAAATGTAACTAGTGTAGGTCTGTTTTTTGAAAGAGGATGTCACAAAAGATGAAATGATGATAAAAGTGGGCACTGGCACAGATTTAACCCAGTCATTATTCTTATTAGACTGTAATTTTGGGTTCCTCTTTAGATGACAGCACAGGATGAGAGCTGACATCTACTTTGAATTCATATTATCATGCTTAACGTGTTCAACTAATATTTTCCAACAGCTGAAAGTGCAAATGCATTTCTTCTAAGATGTTCATATAAACACTGTTCATATCTATCTATCCACAAATACTGTGGATAATACAGATGGCTGGTACTTAAACTTTGAGAGATAAAAATAAGAGTTCTTCTGAATACGAACATTTGAGATTGATGGGAAAAAGAACACACAAAATCAAACCATTTAATGATTTTTTTTTCCCCATTCAACTTTATACTTCTTAATTCCAGAAGCAATAAAATTTATTTCACTGTTGGCACATCTAAGAGGATTATACTAGTTTGACAAAGCTCCTGAGTCTTTCAAAATCTTTCTTGAAAAGACATATTCAACTGATGTTTTGTCACTTAATAACATATGGTGAGGAAATAATGCAGCTTCATCAATAATTTCTTATGGCTTCTGTGATGTTTTCCTCTTAATATGAGACTCAAAAATAAAAATCTCTCTAGAGAGAATTACTTGCCTTTTTCCCTGTAAATCTTGGAAAAGAAAAGAAGCCCGAACGATATGCAAAGTATCTTGGCACTGGTCTCAGTTTTCAGGCTCCCTCTCAGTCCTGACTCTGAAGAAAACTGTATTTTGCTCTTTTGTGTGTTTTTATTTGAAATGCAATGTGACTCTTGGGGGTTTTTGTGTGGTTTTTCTTTTGAGTTTTTTGTGGGTTTTTTTCCCCAAACTCATAAATCCTTGCAGCTGAGACTCACTGTTAAGGTAATCACTGTCTCGGCTCACGAGATATTTTTTACCTGAATTTCAGTATTTTAGCAAAATCTCCATGCAGTCTTTGTGATCTTGGTGATGGTTTGATTATGACCAGTGAGGATGGATTTTGGTTTTGTCTTTTTTGTTTGTCTGTGAACTGTGGTTAGTGGCCAACAATGTGGGTTTATTGGAGTCTTATGATCTTGAGTGAGTTTTCTCATTATGTTTTAGTTGACCATTGTGTGTTAAATAGAGAAAGTGTTTGCTCTGCATGTTATATAAGTTTGAGAACAAAGGGGAACGTGTTTGTGTTGGGCATCTGAATAATTTATTGTATGTCTATTTAGAATGATCTGATATGCACAGAATTTCAAAAATTCAAAATGAAACCATACACACTTCAGAAGTATTCCCATCTGGAATCCTGTTGGTTACCAAAGCACCAGAGGAACTGGTTTCTTTATTCTCACACATCTGTTTTACACTCAGCAAAGCAGAGGGACGTGAAATTGTACTAAACAGCACAGAAATGAAGCCAAACCCAAACTTTTCCCCCTTCCCTGCTTTATCCTAAATCCTGGAATTTTTGGCACTTGCATTATTTAATTATTTAAACTGTAAAGCTGTTAAAACTGTAGTGTTATAGTCTATAGAAAGCAAGGTCTTTAGAAAACAAGTTAAAGGCAGTAATCCTTCCATTATCCTGTGGGGGAAATTATCTTCCTAGGAGGAAATTACAGTAAAGACATCTTTTAGGACTTGAAAGGTATAGACTTGAAAATTATAGATTGCCTTTTTAAAATATGGTAGCTCAACTGCTCATGTAGTTGATCTTCGTTCATGGAACAATGGTCAGTTATCAGATACTTGCCCAAATTCAACTATTCTTAATTTTGAAAGTCATGTTCACTCAAGTGTTCTTCTTCCTGCTCCCTGGTACTGACAGTGCACTTTGAAGAACTCTCCCACACTGACTATTCTATATATTCTATATATACCTGTTCTACCATGTGGCTTTCATCTTTGGAATTGATGAATGAAGCCATTATCCTCACATAAATCCAGATCTGTGTGTGGGACTAGCTGAGCACGTATTCTTTGTCCTACTCTTCTGCCTTTCCAAAGTTCAGAAAACTCTCATAACACTTTTTTTGAATACTTCCACTCCTACTACCATTGTCTCTTGGGAATCTGATAAGCCTGAAAAACAGTAAACTGCAGCTTGTGGGTTCAGCTACTCCACCTCTTTAAAGCACAACTTCCTCCTTTGCACCTTTTCATGACTAATGTGTATGTATGATTTTCTGCTGGCTGAAGAAAGCACAAACAACTTTACTGGATGATCAGTAAGTGCATTTTCCTCTTGATGTTTGTTATTATGAAAGAGAAAAAAGATGCCCATCCTGTGTAGGCTGAGCTCAGCAAATCTGCTGTGACCAAGAAGTTGATTTTCCTCAGGAAGTGTTTTTACCCTGAAATATCACATTTATTATGATTAAATAAGAGGTGAATTTCTCTCCTTGATATCAGCACTATCAAGGATATAGCTTACAGTAGTGAGGACAGAGATCTCTGGGAGTATGTAATGGACCTAATGCATCAAATGTAATGGTGTGAGTGATCTCATACAATTATTTCCAAGGGGTGTTGAGTCCACATGCTATCAGCATTAGTGTGCAGATGCCACAAGAAACCTGAGACTATAATTTCCACATCCAATTCACATAATGGATATGGAAATAGAAGTAATTTCAGATAGTAGATAGATATCCCAAGCCAATAAAAAACATATAGAGCTCAATTTCCTCCTCAGCACTATAACAGGAGGTAAACAGCCGTTCAGATACTGTAGAGTGCTCACATTGCTCTGGCCACGTGCAGGGTTATACCTTTGAAAGAATTAGGGAACGTGCCATGTGAAAGGTATCTTTTTAAATTTAACCCCCCTCCCCATTCCCAAAAAAAAACAAGACACAAGCCTGGCTTTTTATGTACTGTGTACCCAGAGAGGGGGGCACTTTGACAAGATATTTGATTTTGGGCTTGCCTACCCACAGATATCCTAACACAGTTTTCAACAGAAGCAGAACAAAAACAACGGAAAGAAATCTTCTGACTTATACAACCAAGAAAGATCTTGTTTATCGAAGCAAAGAGGTTTCCATTTTTATTTTTACTTGACCAAAGAACGTAAAGTCTTATTTTCTGAGGATATAAAAGAGTGTTTCTGCTTTACTTGCTACTGCTGAGTGCAGTTCTGTATCCCTTCAGCAGAAGGGCTGAGGCTTTTTGTGTGTGTTGTGCAGAGGAATGTTATCTGGGTGTTTTCTTCATGCTGGAATTTGGGAATAATGATGAAATTCTAGACCCATGGATGGATTTTTAATGAGTTAGTACGATGAGCAGGAGAGGTTTAGCTCCCATATACTCTGTGAGCATAAAAGGGTTCAAGCTTCCTGCCCACATTTATCTGTCTGCTGCTGTTTGTCTCTCTTGGCCAAACATTACAGATTGCAAATTGCTCGGGGCAGGCACGGAGCAGGGAGGCACAATTTTTGGTCTGTCAGTATGTCCACAATAAATATAGTTAATGAGAGCAGCACAAATGTTGAAAGACTTCAATATTTGTTTCAAATGAATATATACATAGTGAATATGGCTCATGTTCTTAGCAAAGCTCTATTTTCAAGTCTTAAATAAATGTTTACAAAATTAAGAAGTATTATTTTTCAACCAGCTAGTGAGTTCTTATTGAGACTTGAGTAGTAACTGAGACTGTGAGGACATTTTCCTTTGGAAAAAATATAATAATTTGTAATGATAATGATAGTGTTTCTTACTTTTGTAATAATCAATATTGCATTTGTAAAATTAAAATAATTTAATCTGTGAGATTCCTTTGTATTCACATGAACTTAGTATAGTGCTAGTTCCTGATTTATGCTGCTGGTTACTTGAACACACATTTTACATGAAAACCCTTTGATTAGAAAATGGATATTTTTCATGTGTTTATGACAAAATCATGACACTGGAGTTTGATCACTGATATCTTCCAACTTTGTGTATAAATGCAGCAACTATAAGTGACTAAATAGCACAGAGTGAAGTTTGCAACTCACTCTTAAATGATGCAACTTGTTGCTTTCTTGTTGACTCGCTGGCAGTTGGATTTTCATAAAGATGAGGAGAGGACTTTTTAATGAATGTTTGTTTCTTTGTAAAGCAGTGATCAAAAGTAAAACTTATGATACAAATCTGTTATTTTTGATAAAAATTTAAGTCCAGGATGTGATATTTATTTAAAAGAAAAAAGAAAGTAGATCCAAGATCCAGGAGGAGTTATGTCAGTGACCATCCTCTTTGTAGCCATCATCATTTAGGTCACTTTCTTGATCAGAAATATTTGATTTCTTCTCTAAATTGGAACTCATTCCTAAAAAAG
Source organism: Empidonax traillii (assembly GCF_003031625.1). NCBI lineage: Eukaryota > Metazoa > Chordata > Aves > Passeriformes > Tyrannidae > Empidonax > Empidonax traillii. The sequence goes on from NW_020955215.1 coordinate 4,326,602, forward strand.
CAAAATTCCCACTCTCTAACAGTAAAATTTCTTAAACTTCATACTATATGGGGCATTCTCTCCCTCTTGTGTGTTTGGTTTTTGTTGTTGTTGGTTGTTTTCAGTATTTTGATCTCTTTCTTGCTAGTTTAATGTCTCTAAGAAATTTGGCTTAAGGAAAACAGAATATTCTTAATTTTTAACACAGGAGAAAATTAAGAACAGATTGTCAACATCTTCTTCTTCCAGATAGTCTGTGTAAAAAGATGATATTTCAGAAATCTGATTTCTGGAAATGATTAAGCCCTGAAGTCCTAAAGTTCATATTAGTTAGGATGAAAGATTCCCATGTTCCTTGTGCTTGTGGACTAGAGTAAAAGTTCTGTGTTGTGTGTGTTTGCAGTTGGCACTGGGGATGAGCAAGTTAAAAAAATTTATTTTATCAACTTGTTCTGAGGCTGTGAAATTTTGATCTACTTTCTGTAATTTGAAGAGTTTTGAAGAGTTATTGAACATAAATCTCTAATATTTTAAAATATAATCTGGAAATTCACACATGCAGATTTATTTATGTCCAGTCTTTGAAATTTAGAACCTTGCTTAAAATATTAGGTCAAGAAACAAACCAGCCTTTCCCTCATTCATCTCTGTGGAGCAATGCAATAGGGAATTATGCATTTCCATCTGATTTTCATAGTTGTATATTTTGGATCAAGGAAAAGGCATGCACCATATGACAGCTTCATTATAAGCAGTGCAAACAAATAGCAAGACTTTTTTTTTCAGTATCATGCAAAGCTGAACTCTGCTTGATCACACGTATATAAATCACTTCTTAAAACAACTGTATTCCAGTTCAAAACAGGTGCAGCTGATCGAGCACTGACTGGTTTAGGTCCAGTGAGTGCATAAAGCTGTACAGAAACATTTTCATACAGTTCATCCACAGTAATGTTCATGTCATCCTTTTTGTATGAAATAAATACTGTTGTCACTGTGCTAGTTATTTTACTGGGGTGAACTTGGATTTTCCACTGCTTGAAAAGGAACTGTGATGAAGAAAGGAGACAAAATTCTTTCCTTCTTCTGTCTTTATCCTACTGCTGAGAGGCTGAGCATACAATGTTTTTGCCATGGGGAAATAAAGTCTTCCTCACTGCAGAAGTGAACTACTTGATCTTATGGGCGTTTAGTATTTTATGACTTCATCTCAGCTTCTTCATTACTTATAAATCACTGACACTTCATACTTAAGCAATTAAAACAAGTAACAATTAGCTTATTACCCCCATGATCCACTGCAAAATAATTGCACTAGAGAATTCATTTAACATAATAAAATGAAGAACATTAGAAATCATTTTGTGCAGAGCCAGCACTGGTTTGACAATAAGCTTTATGGTGGTTGAGTACCTTATGCTCTCCTAAAAGCAAATAGATTTTCCATTACTGCAAGCCACTCACATAAAGCCAGCAGGGCAAACTGTGATTCTAAGTAAAGAGTAAATAATCACACTGGCTGAAATGTCTCCCTTCAAGTTAGAAAAGTAAAACTAGTTATGTTTTTTCCTTTCTTGAACATCTGTGGAGACAGAGAATTATTAGAAGTAGTAGAAGTACATCTAGTTGTACTAAGAGGATGTTTTATGTTTTTAAAGTAGATTTAAGTAGACAAGTTTTTAAAGTAGATTTAAAGAACTTATGTTTTTAAAGCAGATCAGCAGTATCAACATTCTTAAAAATTGTTATGAGTCAGTCCTGTACATGGTAATAAATCAAAGGTCATGAGACTGAGAAGTCAGAGTTATATCAATGTCTGACTTCACACAGCTACTAAAGCCTTTTCTTAGGTACTGCAAATACATGCAGATGAAATCTTACCATATTTCACCTGAATTAAGACCTGAATCAAATCCTAGTGAGGTGATTAATGTCTCTCTCAGTGGCTTTGATGAGCAATATCTTCTCCCATCTTGAATGCAATGCTCTGCTCAATATTGTGTCATGGGAAACCATTAGTCAAGTGTCTTATGAGAGTGTTAACAGCCTGTGGTAGCTGTGAGTTCTACTCCCCTCTATGTTCTCCTAAGTGCTTTTGACCCTGTCAGATCTAACGCCTTTTATTTCTTTAAATATTACTACAGTAGCATTTTCTATGCCTTTTCAGATACTTTACTGAAATAGTTTTATAATTTTTATTTGTTCTTCTTCCATTATTTTATTCACCACTTCTCCATACCAATGACAGTGTATTTTATTCCAGAGCTGACAATTGCAAATTACTTCCTAGAGATGATGTTTTCAGAGACCTTGGAAACTGGCAATCCATTTTTAAATCTACCATTTTACTTATTCACTTTGAAGCAGAATCTTAGTCAATAGATCTCCTTGCAGTTCCTTCCCAAAAATGTGTGTGTCTTGGTATTGATTGCCTTGTTAAGTGATATATTTAACATTAAGGCTGCTTGATAAGGAATTTAAGTTCTCATTACCAGGCATATGGGAACTGTTTCTGCCAACTCCTTCGGGGAAGGAACACATCAGATGCCCTTTGCTTCTATTCCCAGGCACTGACTTGTTCGGGGCAGGCACTGCTGATGTTTTACTTCTAACAAAAGTGCACAGAATGATGCACTAAGAAAAGGCAAGTGTGTGGCTGAGCTAATATGGTGATGAAAATAAACTCCTCCAAGAAAAGTGCCAGTAGAGTTCGCTGCTTTCTCTAGTGCCTCACCAGGAGTCAGAGGCTGAATTGTGATTCTATTTCAGCAAAAGTCCAGTATCAGTTTAGGAGACAGGGGAGACTTCCATGTGACATGGCACCAAGTTGGAACTCTCTTCCAGTGTATCCTCCCTTCCTGAACACAGAGTTCCCAAAATCCTTGAATGTTAGGGTTTTTTTAAAAATTTTGTTTCAAATCTCTTAATTGCTTTCAATTTCTGTTGTTTTATCTCCCCCACCAGACAACTAAAATTAGTTTGAGAGAAAATTTCAATCAGGGCTCTACCCTAGACTGCCCTAATATATAAAGTGACATTACCAGTGCAGAAGTGACAATAAGAAAGAATTATAAAAGCATGATTGGAATTAGTTGAGGATTTATTGTAAAGCCTGTATTAAATCATGTTGTGTGAAGTGTGTTTTGAATGGTTGCATTCTGAATGTTTATATCTTGGAGAAAAACACATCAAGCTATTATTCAACAAGCAAGACATTTAAATTAATTTAGTAATTATTACTGACATCAAGACAAAAGAATATAAATGCAGAATCTGAATATGTATTTCTGTCAGAATCATTGGTTCAGCTTATTAGAATACATAAAGTAAGTTACTCAACAATACTAGAAAGTCAAAACCACATTAAAAAGAAGTAATGTCATTTCCTCTGCCCTTTGTTGTTCTGCCCATTTGGAAGAAAGAACATTTAACCTCTGTGTTAGCAGTGATGACAGTGGTGGGTAGTGCAGCATAATCTTTCAGAGGAAGCCTATAAAACCCCATTTAAAATTATGACAAGTAAATAATACATAATTAGTCAAGTTTTCTGCATTCACTGACATAAAAAAAATTATGACCCTTTCAGTTTGAAGAAAGAGTTGAACAACTGTTCTAGTCCTTTCTAAAATAGATTAAGAATAACTTTTGTAAATACTGTATGGAAAAGTTGCACATTTATTCCTTTCATACTTTTCAGCCTCACTGCCTTTATTTCCGGTATTCAAAGAAATTCTTTGTGAGAATAAATTACAGTATGTTATTGAAATAGTTCCTGTTTTATGAAAGCCTGGCAGTAACCTTGTCTCTTTAATGACAGAGCTCTCATTGGGGTGAGCCCTGATCTGATTTTCCCCTCCTCTCCTGAGCTGGTGTTTCACATTAGCAGGAGGCTGCAGGTGGTTTCCCTCACCCATTTATCAGAGCACTACTCATCAGTAGGCTCTCAATGGAGCTGTATCCTATACCTTGGATTATCTCATCTATTTTGATTTTAAATGAAACACTGATGGTCTTTTCCCCCTGGGTGATGGCAGTAATGGAAATTGGTTATACCGAACAGTCTTTTTGAAGCAGAAGTGTTTGGATTTTTGTTGGTTTGTTTCTGCTGTTGAGTTTTTGTTTTGTTGTTTGGGTTTTGTTAATGAAAAATGTCAAAGAAACCATGAGAATACATTTTCTACCTTTCTTCTGAAACTTCTCCTTCCCTGCCCAGGGGAAGAATCAATTCTAAAGAATTACAGCCAGACCATCTTTCTTCATCAGAGCGTCTCCCTGCATAATTTCAGAAGAATAATTCTATTTTCAGTCTAGTAAAAAGTAACTTAAACTCTTTCATTTTCTCCTGATCCTTCCCCCTTCCACACATGTATGGACCTTTATTTCTACTGAAAATTTAACTTCTGGAATTATCAGGGGAAAAAAAGCTGCATTTGATTTGATCTGTTGGTAGGCATTGATTGTGTTTACGTGTCATGTAAACAGCTGAAAATGTCCTCATTACAGAGATCATTATGTTTACCATTTCATAAATCTCCAGTAGCTCAACTGATAAGTTATGGGGCCTTCAAAAGTCATACAGCACAGTTGATTCTTTTGTGTTTTGCTCCTGTGCATTTTTATAGTTTCCTGCTGCATACACAGAAAATTAAAGGTGACATCAGAAGAGGCCGTGCAGAACTAGACCAGATGTCCATGGAGTCAAGTGTCCATCCAGACCCCATTAATTGTGTCTGCACCTCAAAGTAATACTCTGCCTTTGATGGTGGCCACCAGTTGCATTTAGGGAAGAGCATAAGCCCAGGGCAAGCACGGGCCTGTTCCAGACTGCTGTCCTTGCCTTGGAGATGCTTTGCTTTTCCCCTGAAGATAAGTCAGATGAAGAATTATCTGAGTTACAGAAAATATCTAAAATTATTCCTTTAGGTTGCACTGTACTTTGAACCGTGACATTTCTGCCTTCAATCACACATCAAGCTTTAATGGACAGTTCTACCTGTCCTCTGAAATGTTTCTGGGTTTGGAGGTAATAGGTGTGTCAGTGCATGAGTTGTGTTGGCAACATTTTCACCAAGCCAGCTTTTGGAAACACTGCTCTTGATTCTTCCTTGATTTGGAGTGTCTTAAAGGTTTTAGCCTCATTGGTTCCTCACAGCAGTAGAGATTCCAGGAACATATTTATTATTGCTTTGTTTTATAGTTTTCTGAATAATCTGGATGAGTGAGCAGCATATATCAGGTACTTGAATTAGGCATTTATTCTGAATGTATATATAACTGCATCAATCAAATCCACTAACCTGCACTGAACCTTCTTATTTTCCTAGTATACTATAGATTTTAGTAAAAAAGATTCCTATTTTTGCGTTTTTCTTGCAAAAGGGATGATGGAATGTGTTCTAACAAAAACAGTTCTAAAATATCAGCCTGTCTTCCTGAAGCAATAGATAATATTTGAATAAAGACACTAATTTCCAAGCACAAGGTGCTCATTATAAACATTTGAAATAACCACAATAATTTATTATTCAATAGTGAAATACATGAGTGGTCATATTTGATACTGACAGTATAATCAGCTAGTTATTCTACAAAATATATATATAGAGAAGGAGACCAATCATCTCATTTCTTCTTTTATATGTTTTTAATAATAAGACTTCCTCAATCACTTCTAAAAAAAGCTCCCAAGCCAGCTGGAAAGTGCAATTGCCTGAGAGTGCACTTCATGCCATTGTCCAGGTTGTAAATAAGGACATTAAGCAGCGTTGGCAGCCGTGTTTGTGAGTGACACCGGCCACCAGTTGTGTTTTCTACCCTTGGCAAAAGCTGACCCTTCCATTCATCCATTCATCCAGCCCACATTTCACCAGAGTGGCTGTGAGGGGTCTCTGGGGCACTTTGATTTCAGAGGGGCTGTTGACAAACTTGAGAGCAGCCACTGGAGCAGGGTGTCCATCCGGCTGGATGGGTCTGGCTCCCCGTGGATCAATCAGTTCAGCTCCTCTCCCCTCTCTCCCTGTCACCTCCAGTCCTGTCCCTCCTCCCCACAGTGATGGTTTGGGGCAGTCTGTTGTTCTAGTTGCCTGTCTAAACACAAGTGCAGTAGGAATGTTTTGGATGCTTTGAGGCTTCCCAGGCTTCCCAAGGAACTGAGCTCAGATGAGCAGAGGCGAAAGTATCAGACAGGATCATTCTCAGGGAAGATCCAGAGCTCTGGGTGAAGTCTGAGTTCCATCCCCTCAGGTCACTGTGTGGCAGAAGCATAAGAAACCTTAAGAATAAACTTTCAGAATTTAATAAGACTGTTCAAACAGATATGCTGCAATTAACAGAGCAGGGATTTTCCCCTTACATTTTTCAATTTCATAAGTAATCTCCTGTTTTATTCTGAAGCATCAAATTTGCCTAGAAATGTTATCTTTTCCGAAGAGAGTACAAAGATAACTTCAATTATACCAGCATATATTACCAGTGCTCCTATTCAAACTAGTTAGGGGAGAATTTGGATGTGTTTCCAAAGTTAGAATAGTTTTTCTGTTCTTTTTAAAATATTTGCCATCTCATGGATATTCTTTCAACACTGCATTCTCTTTTTCCCAAGTTTCATGGTTACAAATATTTAAAACGTAAGAGCAAGATTTTAAACTTTTCAGACCACACAGTATTGTAAACTGTAGAATGGTTTCAGTCCATGCTCTCTACTTCGTGCTTCAGCAGTGTGTACTTTAGCAAGAATCTAATAATGCATAACAATGTTATACAAAATTAATGTAATAAAACCTTGGAGCAAATTGTCCTGCCTATGTACAATTAAGAAGCAGCAGCCTTCAGAATTTTAATGCTGTTGGAAATGAGGGATTTGTAAATGGGTTGTTAGCTTTACCTAAAGTCCCCTTGGAGCCTCCTGATTTGTAATATGTATGTTTAAAAAAACTAAACCCACAACAACCAAACCCACCAGCAGCTACACATTTAACCAAACTATAACAGGGATAACTGATGTGATAAAGGATGATAAAGGTAGTTATTGAATCTGTCATAATTTCTTTCTTAGATGGTTAGCTTGCTTTGGCTTTGTCTCTTGGGTAAGGCTACTCAAATGCGGTCTGTGGAGATCTTTTGGTAAGAACATTCAGTCTTCAGTTGAGGGTTATGCACGTTATCCATCTCATCTTGAAAAAATTACCATATGGAAAGGGGCATATGTTCTTTTATATTTTCTTTATCAATGAAGCTTTCTTGTGCTTTCTGAATCAATAGTTATGCAGCAACTCAAGCAAATCCAGTGCACTTACATATCACATGATCATAAAGAACAAAATTGAGTGAATGTTTGAGTGAAGATATTCTATAAATATCTGAAGTTCCTTTTGAAGTCAGAATTTTTCTCCTGCACTAATATACATTTTACTTTTCACTATCACATATTAACATTTATGCTCATTGTATTTGATCCATGCATAATGTATAAATACAGCTTCACATTTTCCTCTGAGGGTTTTATTTCCTAATAATATTTAAGAAAATTATTTGTAAAAAAAAGGTGGGCGTTGGCAAAAAAAATATAGGTCTGTCTAATAATTTTAAATTGTCTTGCCCATCATCTGGGGTTTGTGTCCTGCTTCTCAAAGAGAAGGATGTGTAAGATCCTTTTAAGATTTTTTAATCTTCTTTTGAGGATTAAGAGAGAGCAGAACCAACCCCCATGTCCCACTAAGTGTCACCTGACTGACTTTTGGACATACCAACTTTCAAAATTAGCAACTACCACCTCTCCTGCCACTTTTGAATAAGCGTGGCCTTTGCAATTGGTATTTCGAAGCATCGTGAGAGCAAATGACTGCTATTAATTTTCCTGAGAAATAGTTTGCAAAAGGAAAATGTTAGAAAAGTGGGATGGGATGGGGTGGGGTGGGATGGGGTGGGATGGGATGGCCACTTTAGGAAGCAGAATGAGAAACCTTATCTTAATCACAGTTTATATTTCTACTGCAGCAAGTCTTGCAGGTTCTCATATGAAAGTCTGATGGTATTGTTCATACTGGGAATACTGGAGAATATCAGAATCTGTTAAATATTCTATGATTCTAAATAATGAATCTCAGATGACTTAGCAACTTACTGTATGGGACTAAAGGACTTAAAGAAAGCTAAACAGCAGAACATTATGCCAGAGGAAAGCTCAATACTGAGCGAGTGTGGCAAATGTCAACATATACTTTTCAAATAAGAAATCTTTATTCTATTTTTTTTTCTTAGAGGCATACATGAGCAAAAATATGCCAGTAAAAATTATATTAAATTAATCTACATGAATGCAATTCAGCTGGAAATAGTAAACAGTAAGATGCCTCAGCATCTTTCTCTAGATTTTAAAACGCCATGTTCATTGAGGAATGTTAGGAAATTAATAAAAAATGCTACAAATGGTACATTGTACTTTTAGCTGGTATTTCCATTAGGTATGATTTTTGCTTGTCCTCTAAAAAACCCCAAACAAGCAAAAAAAACCTCCCACCAAATAAAACCCCAGTAAATTACTCCCTCAGGGGCAAAGACCAGTTGTGCTTCCTTCCATTTAATGAGGTTTAGGTAACAGGCCTTGAGAAACCCTTGCTCTTCCAGTTCAGCACAACACTGAACTGCACTTAGAGCTGTTACAGCAGCTTCATTTGACCAGTGTGGAATTTGGGTTAACTCAGGGAACAGAGGAAAAGGGATGTGAAAGAACAAAATTTATTTTGCTTTGATTCTTCTCCTCCTCCCCACCGTGTGAATGCTGTGTGATAAAGAGATTATTCTGCTCTAGACTCGAGAGGTTATTTTCATGACTGCATAGTGTGAAAAGTCGTTCCAGCACTACAGACTTTCATATTTACCTGGCACTGTTAAGTCAGTGGACATTGGTTGTATCCAGGCATAGGCCAAGGGGTTTATGTGTTGAGATAGCCAGAGTAAAGCCAAAGGCGTGGATACAGCAACAACAAAGTACTATTATCATTTCAGATGACTGAAACCCAACTCCTTTTGTTGATTCTGTTGTAGGTGATTTGCTGGAAAGATTTTTGTACGCATTTTAAATACCGTAAGGTCTTATGAAACTGCATGGTAAACCACGAGGCATGGAATGCAGCCAGGAGGCTGGGATGGGCAAAGCTCTGAGGCTCCCAAGATGATGATTTCCATAATGTCTTTCTGCATCGATCAAGTAATTGAAGTTATAGAAGCCTCTTTTTAAAACTGAAATGTTTTGGGCGTAAAAATGTGACTGAGAGGTTTTCACCGACTCTGAGTGCAACAACTCCGTGAAGTAACGAGATATTGCCGAATTATGTTATAAAAATTTTAGTCATGTGAAAAAGCACATTACCACAGTCTAATTTGATAATGTGTATGTGGGCTTGCTCTCGCTTTTATAAATACCATACTGTTTTGATAATTTCCCAGACACAACTGTGTAATAATTGCATGTCTGGAATGGCTGAAAGCATGAGGCAAATGTAGTCTAAGCAAGTTTTCCTAGAATAATTGTATACTGTCATGTGTGATTGGCTAAGTGTTACACAAAGTATACAAAACATAAGCAAGCAGGCATCTTTAATTAAATAAAAACACTGCTGTGCTGGTATTCCTCTTTTTCCATGAACTTCAGGAGTGCATTTTTATGATGCAGCCCATTGTGAATGTTTTTCCCCCTTGAGGAGAGCCTTAGAACTGGAAGCTGCAGATAAAGTGCACATACTTAACCCAGAAGTGCAGCTCTTTCTCCCCCACCCCGTGCCTGTGCTTTGTGTAACTGTGGTTATCCTGTTCCCAGATCAGAGGCACTATGTCCTGTAGTGGTACCCTGTGCATCGAGGTGCCCCAGCCCATCTTCCCACAGAACACATCACTGACATACCCGGGGGCGTGCAAAGCTTCAGCTCCCAGTTGGCACAGGAACACTTTGGAAGAGATTCACTTCTCTATTTCTTCTTAAGTAACATCTGAATTGTGCCATTTGCCTTCTAAGAGAATTGTGAAGATGAATTCACTGAAGGTTTTAGGTGCTCAGAAAATTTAATGGAGGAGGTTGTATAAATACCCAGGAAAAAAAAAAAATCAGGGAAACCAATCTATTAGGACGTACTTAACGATAGCCTACAATGGATAATTATCCACTGCTTGGCTGCTACTGGGCAATTACATTGCCAGTAAACTAAATGAGTCCGTGTGTGGGTTATGTGTCTCTGGGATATTCACTTAATTACATTACAGTGTATTTTTACTTGTGTGAAGCAGAAATATCCAGTGGTTAAAAGACTGAAAAATGAATTTGGAGGTGTGGTGGAGGTGCAGCTCATTGCAGAACGTCCTCATCCATCACACCAACTTGTCTCCCTCAGCCGAGACTCTTAAGGAGTTAAACACCATTCTGTGAACTTCGTGACACACTTTGTGATTACCAGAAAGAGAGTTAGCATTGCCTCCTTTTAGATGAATGCTTTGCATTATTTTGTGTCAGTAACCTAGCTGAGTGATCAGCATGTGATAGAGAGCTTTATGTAGCAGGAAGAAGGGGGCTCTTTATCAGCATTCTGAGGCAGAAAACCTGAAATCCTTTTAATTTGTCTTAAAATTTTCAGAAGTGGGTACTTAACAACATAGTTGCATAACCTGAAGCTGAGACCTGTAAAATGTTTCTTGTGCATCAATGCAGAGGTAATTAAAGCAGTCAGAAGAAAATTTCTGACAAGCTAACATTTTCAAAACAAATAAAGATTCTCCAGATATTTATAATTTTGTGTCAAGGACAATTTATACTCCATGTCATATTACAATATTTAATTTGTTTTTGTTGTCATACTGTATTAGCTCTAAAAGACTTTTAATATTTCAGCAGCTGCTGCATTGGCCTAATCAGTCCTGAAAAAACATTCAGTAGTGAGTATACACAATGTGTTCTTTGGATCACTCCCCACTCACCCTTAGATGAATGTCTTGTACGCCACATTAAGCTTCTGGAAGCAACAGAACCCATATGAAGGAAACTTGGAGGAACAGAGCAGGAAACCAGCAGATTTGGTTGGCATTTTTAATCATATCCAGAGATGTGCCCATGGCCCTCCTGACACACACTGTGTGTGGTACCAGGCTGTTCTGAACGAGGAAAGGGGCAAAACTTGTTCCTCTCAGAAGAAAGCAAATTGTTCCCTAAGTCATCATGAGTCAGGCCTGAATCATGGTCTTGGAGCAGCAGATCACAGAGGTCATTTTGGCTTTTCTCTGCTAGAAAGGTGTATTGCCACTCCAAGAATTTGAAATTCTTCCTGGTGTCAAGAATTTGGAGAAAGAATTATTGCTATTTCCAACTTGCTTCTAATATATACTGCTGTTAAAGTTACTCATTAAAACAGATGCCTCAAGGTCATATTTTTTTAATTATATCTGTCCTGATCTTTACAGATTTCTTAATTATTTAGGGAGTGCCATTAGAATTTATCTGATTTCTGTTCTAAGTTAGATCCTGTGATGGCTATGAGATATTATACATTATTGAGCAATAGAATTGTATAGCATTCCAGGATAAGAATAGGATGGTAAATATTATAGAGAAGGTCTGATTATTATAGTATCGCTGAGCCTTTTTTATTTTTTATTTTTTTTTTGCTAAGGTTTTTTTTCAGTCCTCTAATTATCAAAATTCTGCAGCAGTACTGAAAATATGACCCTACCACTTGGATTGATAAATCAGAAATGACACAATTCAGGACAGTGCTTTGAACTGATACCAGAGGTTAAAACTATTAATAGCGAAGTATCTTACTGAAATTGTACTCTACTTGAAGCAAATTGATGTCATTGATTTGGATGACAGGCTGTAGTGCTCTGCCTTTAGTGAATGTGAGTGTATCTGTGTGGAGAGGGTACTGTCACCTTCATATTTTTAAAGGCTCTCCCAGACCATTCCCACTGTTAAATTTCAATTAAACAAATTTGGTTGGAAAAAATGTTCTATATGTCTTTTATCTACCCTAGCTGCTGGCAAAACAAACGGGCTGTTCCATATTTGGCATTTATTAATAATATTTTGAATACCACTGCGCTTTTTAAGCTGAGTGTGGTGGAATTCTCATGTGGGATTATTAAATGAGTCGATTTGCATTCTAATGAGAACAAATGTTTGGGATTGCATTGTTAAAATGCTAAAACGGTGTGTGTATAATTATTTTGCAGCTTAGATTCGCAGAACTCATTTCCCCAAACTCTTTTTTTTAAATAACTAAAGAGACAGAGCACACTGACGGCTGGAGGGGAGGTGATTAGGGTAATTTAAACTGTTCACAAATGACTTTGCTACTGAATGAAAGCATTTCTTTGGCTTTGCTGTGCTCCTTTCATTATCTTTAAGCGGCTGCAGTGTTGAGTCCCATAAGAAGTCTCACCAAGCTCTGTTTCCGTGTACACTTTCTCATTTGTATTGATTAATCATTTTGTAATTCCATTCTAGGTTGCCTTGCTCATCTTTAAGGCATGTGCTGCTTTTTCTTTGCTTGTCTATCCTGTAACGGTTATGTTGTCTCTTCTAATACCTTAGCTTTATCACTGCAAGTCAAGCTTTAAAACATTAATCCCTTCATGCTTTAATTTCATATTCTATTACCAGAATGAATGCAAATACTGTTTCCTTTTTGCTCCTTTTTAATCATCTTCACTACAGCTTTTGCAAATGGTCCAAGAGTAAAGTAAGCTTTTTATTACAGTCAAAGTCAAAGATTTGTTCGGCTACTCTTTTCATATATTTTTCCACAACTGCTGCCAAACAAGAATTGTTTACTGTTTACAGGCTTCTGAGGTGTTCTGCTGCTTTTCTCTTCCCCACCTTGTGCACTGCAAGGCAGCCCTGTTTAAAAAAACTGCTTTTCTAAGAGAAGCTGTGTGTTGCTCAGGGTAAGCTGCCATGAGATACTACAGGGAGGTTTTATAAAGCCGTGCCTTCCCCTCCTGTCCCCCTCCACCTTGTCTTGTCATAAGCAATTGTGGCTGCAAGGTGTGGGCAGGAGCTGGTCTTGCTGTGTGAGCCACCAGGCACCACTCTGGCACCGTAAACTTATGTAAAATTTATAGACAGAGACCTTAGCAGCTCCATAGTTAAGCTCAGGTTATACTCTTCAAACAGGTTTTAAATCCCTGAGATTGACACAAACTTTTTCAAAGATCACATCAGAAAACTTGTGCCATTTGCACTAGGAAGAGTATGTGTGGAAATTTCTAGCTTAAAAAAACCCACACAGTCTGGCTACAGTTCTGAATTTTAAGTAATTTGTAGTCCTCAGTACAGTTTTTCTGTTGTTTTGAAGTTTTTTTCAGGTCCAGACCTTTTGTAATTGGAACAATTGCAGGATCCTGAATTTTTTTGGAGCATAATCCTCGTGTGATCTGAGTGAATATGCCTGTTTTTCTTTAGCAGGAGTGTCTTTTGGCAAAGAGCCCAAAAGTCTCATTCTCTCTAATTTTCCTGGGGAAGAAGGAAGGCACTGCACCACAGGAGACAATTCTAAGTGTTACATCAGAGGGCAAAGGGTTACTTATCAATCCCTGCCAACAATCAGGAAGGACAGAAACATTCCTTTTCCTTCTCACTGACTATTCTATTGTTGCTTGTGTAAAAAGAAGTCCTTTGAGTTAGGTTGATGATGTTGCATCAGACATTTTTCTTGCAAAACATAGTTGTGTTCCCAGTTTTCCTCTCTCCAACAAGCTTGCACTCGGTAGTTGTGTACAGACTGGATAAGAGGCTTGTTGGAACTGAGGAACCTGTGCTTAAATTGACTTACCACTGTAAAAGCAGGAGGTTCAATTGCCTCTTGTACATGATTCATACCAAACCTTCATGTTCAAGTTCATAGCCTTTATGCTTACAGAAAGGGACTATGTGTTTCCATGAAATTAGTGAGAAAAAATTATTAATCTGTCTGTTAAATTATGGAAGAACTAAATCCATTTTGTATGTTCTTATGGTAACAGGATAAAGCCATTAATCATTATTAAATCACGTTGCTCATCATCACGTATTTACAGCTTAATTAAGAACTGCGCTCTCTAAACCTGCCAATTAATTATCAGAAGCACAAAAACCTCTCCACCTACAATCTGTTAAACCATTGGTTGCCATGACCTTTTATTCTTTCCATATCTTCACAACATCTTTTAAAATATCGTGTGCTGCAGGCTTTCCTTACAGGCTTTGGAGTTCACAGATGCACCAAAAGAGTTACCAAAATTCAGAAGCTTGTGCTTTGTGTTATTTATCAGGAATTAGGTTGGCTTTAGATCCCTGGAGTTTTGGGCTGGGGCAATGCTATTGTCTAATGCAGTATAAAAATCAGCGTTGCTAACACAGTGTTGCACCCCATTTATTCCAGCAGTCTCTGGTTTAATTATGGCTATTCAGACATGAGTGTTCCCATCTCTATTCTTCCATTTTGTATTCAGCAAAGCAGGGAATGGCAGTCCATATGCTAAATTTTGATCTTTTTTTTTTTTTTACCACAGCAAAATTTAGAAAAATTCTGGTGTGGTCCTCATTGTTCAGGTCAGTAAATGCCTGCAGCGAGTCTGCCTGCACCCAGACAGCACATGGCTGGGGAGGGATGTGTGAGCGAGGCGAGAGGCAGGAAAAAAGCATTTATATTTAAATTTTTGCAAATGTTATGCCTGGCACTAAATTGGCGCTTATGGAATGTTTCAAAGTTTAACACACTCAGCAGCAGCTGTTGGATGTCTCCTTCTAGAAGGTTCCTCCTGGAACCGTGGCAGCTTGGATCCCACCTGCTGCCTGAGGGAGCTCACAGAGCTGCAGTTATTTAGGTCAGAAAAGACCTTTAGGATCATTGTTTTCCATTTAATGTTTAGGTTGATTGCATTTAATGTCCAGTTGATATTAAGTTGCAGCAGCCACTACTATTGTTGTAATGCTGCTGTAGCCCTTGGAATTGTGTCTGGTGCAGCTGAGGTGGCCAAAGCAGGGAGGGGGAGCAGAACTGAGGGCTGTGAGGGCTGCTGGGGGAAGAGAGGAAGAAGGGAGAAGGTGGGAGAGGGGGCTGGAAGCAAGAAGAAGTGTTCCCTGCACTTTCCAGGGAAGCTGGTTAAGCGAGGGCTTGGGAGAGAAGAGGGGCTTGAGATGAGTGAGGGTCCCTGGGGCAGCCCTGGGGTGAAATGGTTGTGGCAGTGGGGTCACCTGTGCTGGCACCTCCTGGGCAGGTGAGGTGCTCTGGTCTATCAGTTAATGTTTGCTGTTTCTGGTGATGTGCTTAGTGACCCTGCTAGTGGACTGCTTGGTACAGAACTGGGAAAGCTGAAAACCACTGCTAGTAAATGCAGACTCAGTTTTGCAGTGCTGTTAACAGGTCTGCTTGTCCTATTTGCACGTGTATGTGCAGAGGTGCTGCTGAGGTGCAGTTGTACCACTCTACCTGTTCCTGCTGATACTCTTGTGACAGCAATACTCTTGAAGAAGGAGCCTGTCCCCCTCTTATTTCTGTTTTAAGGGAATTCTCTCTGTCTTTCTCTCTTTTGTGTGTGCATGTCATTTCTCTGAGTAGCCCTCAGTGCTGGCAATAACAGCAATATCACTTCTTCTTTAAAGTTAGATGTACAGAAAAGCTTTGGGATATGACCAGTATATAGATATTTTATATATAGTGCTTGTGGGGTTGTTTTCTGATCTCATGATGTAAGCCTTGGCACTAGTATCAATACTTGTATTATTGAGGGGAAAATAATTATGGTTGTGACCTTTTATTTTCACATTTATGAGGCAAATCACAGGTATGTTTAAAGAGGAATAAAAAAAAATCCCACCAAAAACTCACCTTGAAAACCATTTAATTTGCTGTAGGGTACTGCTTAAAGGAGGCTTTAACAAACAGTACATTCAAAGGGGATCTTCTTCCTGCCCTGCCTTTTCAGAACTATCGAGTTTCTAAGAAACATTTATTTTGTTTGTAGTGAAATTTCCAGAATGCTGTTTCTCTTTTATGTCCAAGTCTTTCAGTGGTCTTCTAAGTCCTGCTAGAACAATAACTGAATGAAGAAGGAATGGAATGTATGTTGCTGTGCATTTGTATTTGCTTTTTCTCAACATAACAATAGCTTATCTGTGTCAGTCTTGATGTCCATAAGGGAAGGTTTTCAGGTCTGTGAGCTTGAGAAGGAACATTGATACATAGAAAAATGTGCTTGTGATTCCTCCACTTTTAAATAAAGGGTAAGGAGAGTGCTACAGAGGTGTAAATCTGAGAACAGGCTGAAAATTAATCAAGTAATGCAGGTGTCTAGATAGTGGATAACCTTAAGAGATGAATAACTCCAAAGTTTTTGCTGCCAAATGCAAGGATAGAGAGATGTAGGGCTGGTTTTAATTTTAATCTTACTAACATGCTGGAAAAACGTTGTAGAAACCTGCTCAGCATGTTAACTAGTTGCAATTACATCTATTTGTGTGTTTCCATGTAGATGCATTTTAATTTCTGGATGTGAACACCAGGACACACACATTCTGTTTGCCTTTACTCAAGAGTACGAAGCCTGTTAGACACTTCAGAAGGATCATATCCTGTTTGTATAAAACCAGATAAATAGCTGACTAGATGTTGGATTCGACATTATTCACTGAAAAAAACTAAATAGTTTCTCTATATCTTTATACCTGTTATGCTCACCCATCCTTTGTGTCTCTTTTACTTGGCTGCCTGTAATTTCCTCTCTTGCTCCACACTGCTGTTTCCCTAAGAATTGGGAATAGCAGGGAAAAAAATCAAATTAAATAAAAGATTCTAAGGAGAAAGTTCCTATGGCAATAGCTTGAAAAAGAAAGACAAGATTTCCAAAGCTTGCGTTTGAAAATTAATAAGATCACCATAAAGAGTAGAGGTGCCAAGGAATATGCTGAAAAAAATTTTTTAAGATTGGGAACATACCTTGTGGTCCTCAGTTGTCCACAACTTCAGAGTGTACTTTTAGTCATTGCATGTTCCAGGGCAAAAGCTGGATTTTGAATTGTACTGCACTTGTGTATTGAATCTGATTTAGGGCACCTATGAATCTGAAAGGCAGTTGGCAGTTAATCTGCCTTGTGTTTTGGCACATTAGACCTTTTTGCATGTATCTGACTTGTTCCCCTTCTGGAGGACTATACTTTAGCAGTAAAAATAAAGGAGATGATGTTTTAGCATGCACAGCAAATACTAATGATATTAATAGCTTTAAAAGTGCTCTCTGTCTTCATGAAGAACGGTTCAAGATTATCTTCTCCACTATCATTAAATTGTAGATTATGTGAGCTGAATATTAAAGTTAAATTAGAAAATATGCCCTGACAGTATCGAGATCCCTAGAATTATGGTATTTCATGGCCAATTTGAAGTCAGTGATACAAGGATTACTTCATAAAAATATTAAGTAATGCTCCAGTATCCTAGATGAAAGCACATTTTCTAATGATTTATGCACGACAGTAAGTAACTGATATTTGAGTTTTGTTGGTGGTTTGTTTGTTTGTTTGTTTTTTCACAATTCGTATGACTGGAGTGGAAGCAAAAAGATTTTTTTTGTTTCTTAGTAGTAGTGCAAAGACTACATTAGGAACTGCTTTCCTAAAATGCAGCCTGCTAGGAGTGAAAGTCATGCTTGAAGACTAGACTGTGCTTCTGCAATGGGAATTCTGCCAGGATATAAAAATAAAACTCATCTAACTTTATTTTTGGTTCTTTAACAAAAATGCCAGACTGATCATTATAGGCCATGCCAATACTCAATCACAAAGCCCATGTTAGGGGGTAGTGCAGGCTAAGAAATGAATGTGCAAAGTGAAAAAGGTGGTGCCTTGGACACGGCATTTACACTGCTACATTTTTTTTTGCAGGGATTATATTCTGTGCTAATCTTAGCCTGGTTTTCAAATTGGAACGTTCATTCTGGAGGGGAAGGATTTCTGTGTAATTCTGGCCCACCTTTCAGGTGAAAGGCATCTTGTTTATGCACTCCCTCTCCTTATTGCACTTTGGTTCATACGGTGCACAAGACTTAGCTGTGAAATTAGCATTAAAACCAAAACAAACTACGTTTCTGACCCAAAATAGAGTCCTAATGTAGGCACACCCAGAGATGATTATACAACACCAGCATTGAAAGTCTGTGTGTGCTGCACTTTCTAATTACCTTTCATTATGAGGGACACGGCTCATTTACATTTAGACCCGATAAGTACGAACAGGTTTGGGGTGGGAAGGTCTCACTGTTGGCATTAAAACTTAATTCGATTATGTACGTGCAATCATAACACTCAGGTTGGAGAGAAAGTGCTCTTCAATGTGTTCCACTGAACGGGAATAAATCCCAGGATAGTTTCCCAGCTCCCTGCAGTGAGTGTGTGCCCTGGATGTGAACACTGGCAGGTTCACAGGGATGTTGCTCAGCAGAAGCTAAACCTGTCAGAGCAGATAGAATGGCCCAGATCTACCACCGGCGTAACGAGACAAGCTGATCTAAAATTCAGATGTGTCAGGAAGTGTAGGGTGGTATTTTTTTATTCAGCATTTATAAAATGTATAGATGTCACTATTAATTTAAGCTCAGAACAGAAGATAAACACAAGGGCTATTAAAATATTAGTGGTATTTGTTATCTGGATAAACTGACACTTAAAAGAAGCCAAAGGGAAATGTTGAAGAACAGAAGTTTCAATGCAGATGTTGCTAAGAGAAAGTTGGAAGAAAATTATTAAGCAAATCCATAGTAACTTTGACATTGTTTTTCAAACTATAGCTACTGTAACTATCTCAGCATCTTCTGGGGTGTGCAAGTATGTTGAAGGTCTCATGAGCACCCATCAAATATGGAATCATTCCTGTCATTTTAATTCCCCAATCCTGGCTGCAAAAATGTGGAGGTATCTTTTGGGTCACGATGATTCTTTCTTTCCTTCCACTTCTTTGAAGAAAAAGTGTCATTTTCTCAGCTCAGAATGCCCCAATTGCTGGTATGAAACGTCTGCACCTCTGAATGATGGAAGTTTCCATATTCAGTTCCCAACTCCTGATTTTCATGTTACTACTAGAGTCACCATGAATCACAGTTTCTTGCAAAAAAAAAAGCAAAACAAAAAACCCCCAGGATCTTAAATTAAAAAAAATATGTAATATGCTAGTGTAATAAATTTTACAGTACAAAATTTTACTATACTATATAGTAAGATACAGGGACTGCAGAAATAAGCCTTTGTTTAAAGCCATAAAAAGAAGGGGAGTATGTCAGAAGTTAGAAAGTGTTCCATGATAAACAGAGTAGAGCTCTAGGAGTGTTTGTGGCAGATTATGCCTTTTAAGGGCTCTTTAGATATAGGATGATGTTAATATGTATCACATCTTCGCTCTTGCGTGCTCTCCTGAAAATTATAAGCTTGATAATTGTGACTGCTTTCGTTAATACTGTATATGAAATTAAATCCTCACCTGTTTTTTGCCTTGAGGAATTTCTACCTGAGCTCAGTATATACAAAACAAATTCATTACCTGGTTCAGTTGCAGACTGCACAGCATGAGGTTACACATCTTGTTACAGTCACAAAGGAAACACACCTTATGTGTAAAGACAAGAGTACACTGTTGTTATATTCAAAGCCAAACAGTCAAATCATGGGATTATTATTAATGACGTGGATTTTATTGTTACAGAAAATAGAAAAAATGAGTTCCACTACACAGAGGAAGCCTCCATAATGTAGTTAAAATTGTTCTGCACCACACATGTGCTATTCAGAACCTGTTCCTGGTGATGTGCTCGCCATTTCCCTGAAGCCACACTGTTGGCTTCAGTATGGAGTGCCTGTGGCAGGGAATGAGTCAGCAAGTGTCAGCATTTTGAGTCCTTTACTGGGACAAAAATGATCTTACTTTTGTCTTTATCAGTTTATAATTTACAAACATCTGTCTTATAATCTTAGCTGGCACTTAAATAGAAAGGGACAATTATCAGAACTTCCATTAAAAACAAAAATCACCAGGCTGGTAAAATATTACCTTTTTTTTTTTTTTTTTCCCTTCGTGGTAGGAAGAAATAAATGGGGGGAAGAATGAAACAAATTAGAAAATAAATTAGAGATTTAGTTGGGTTTTTTTCCTAAGGCCTAAATTTCATTATTGTTAGTTCCAAACACCATATTTTTACTGAATATGCATCATGTTCATTTTGGATTATTTAATTTAAGTTCTTTCCAGATGAACTAGCTTTGTTAAATGCTTGCCATGGATGAGCAAACAAAGTTTGTGCAGACTATAAATATCTATGATTAGTCTTATACAGTATTTTGTAATCTAAGGTTTAACAATTATGTGTAATGTTTTTATCCAAGCTTGGTAAGCCACTGTGGGGAGGAGAGTAGGAGGGAACAGTTTCAAATCCATTGGTAAAACAGAACCAGGACAACAACTCAAAATTTAAAAAAATTACGTACTACACCAGGAGACTTGAGTGATGGGACAGGTCTTAGTTCTGGTTCACATACATTCTGTCTGTTTTGATCCTGGAATGATTGTGTGATTTCTGTTAGGCTTCCAAGGATATTTGTTTATATTACTTGATAAGTTTATGGGTGCAGGTTAACCTAACTATGCATTGCTGTAGTTGTAACGAAAATACAAATTTCACAAAGATAACTAGTCACAGATCATAAAATAAAAATGCAGAGTAATATGTTTGCTTTTCTGAAGGAATGAGCAAGAATAAAGCAGTATAAAGTGGTATCTTTATCTTTCAAGGAGGCATAGTATTGTATTGGAAGCATAAATTTCCCATAGTCTAATAGTTGATCTTTTGTGTAACTCTCAGAGGTGTGATCTAAGTGTTAATAAGATGTCATTGCTGTAGATTAATTTATTCCATTTCAATCAGATCATTAGGGAATAGGTTTTGGGGCAAAAGTGTTCAAAAGAGTCTGGTGTGGTGACTCAAGACAGGAGGTGGTCATATTTTTTCTGTGGAACATTACATGGTGTCCCATATGCACCTCCATTAGGGAATGAATTCTGAGGACTTATGACATGTCTTCAGTTTCCAACAGAAAGCTTCAGAAGTGTTTGCAAAGTGGCAGACAATTTAAATTGCATGGAAGAGGAGAAATACTTGGCTATGGTGCTATTAGTGATGTCACTTCACAAATGAGCTGGCACACAGCCAGCAGCGAACCTTGCCACCTAAAATCTGATGGCAAAACTGCATGTTTTATTAATCTGTTTGTCAGTTTTCTAAGGTGAAAGATATTGACAGTGATGATGGATTGGAAGCTTCATCCTCTTAAGAGGAACTTCAGCAAGAAGGTCTGTGCTAAAGTCTACCATTAGAATTTGAGTGATGTAATGAAGGATTCATGGAAAGCTCCCTTCAGTATCTCCAGGTACTTGGAGCAGGACTTACTAAACACCTGTTGTTCATGTTCAGTGACATTACAGCTCAGCACAGTAAAAGATACTTATCATTTTGATAGAGTTTAGATTCCAGTCACTGATCTGAAGATGAAATACTCTGCTCTGAATTGTGTGGTTTGCCCTCCTCTTTCAGCTCTCCACAGGTGAAATGGTTCTTTGCCGCTTCTTTCCCAGTTGTAGATACTGACAAAGTGGATCTTTCTTAGGTGAATATTAATGTGTGTAGAATGACTCAATCAAGAAGTGAACGATCCCAAGGAGACTTATTGTTTCTTTCACCACAAACTGAAGCTGATAAGGCATCAGCCTTTTGGAAAGTCTACCTCTGACAAGGCCAGAAGGGGTGGTGAGCAGAGCCTGAAGATAGTTATAAAGTTAAGATTGCTTAACTAGGAAAGGTGCTGGAGCACTGACTCTTTGTGCAGAGATTGAATTCTTCCTGTCTTTCTTCTCAAGTGCCAGGTTTTTAAGGTGATTTCTAGACTTTTACAGACTATATTTCAAGAGTTTTAAATTCATTGACTACTGCTTTATTAATATGTTGAAATAACAAATGACTAAGTTAAACACCAACAAACAGGTTGGGGTTTGTTCCTGCAATTAAATGGAATGCCTGAAGTTCCCACTTAATCAATTGTAGTCATGAGTCTTACACAGTCTGAAAGCTTTTCAATTTGATTTAAATGATTGATGTTGATTATTTCATTTTGAGATATTTTTATCTGGGATTTTTATCTAGATATTGCAGCGAATGCCACAAATATTACAGCAGCTATATTGATTACTTTGTTTTGATTTATGTATTGGTGATTTTTTATCTGAGACTCAAACATGCATTTTGAAGCTCTAATTACCATTTGTGTTCTGACAGAGTGGAAGTGGCTTTTCTATTAAGGGGATGTAGTTTCATGTGTGCAAAGAGAAGACTTGCAAGCTGAGTATGATGCAAGGCTAAGGCTTCTTTAAAAAAAAAAAATTGCTTAAGATTTAATTACAATAATGTTCCCTGAGGAAAACCAAAAATTGACTGCATGTATTTTGTAATATGCATCAAATGTATTGCTAAAAGAAAGTCACTTTTGGTTTTAAATAGACAAGTTGGGACACTGTCTAAAAACTACAATATACAAGGAACTATATGCCTTCAACCCAACAGTGGATGAAGTCATTGTCACTTATTACTCAGTGCTGACTGGTGCTGAACAAAGCTCTCTCTTCTTTAGAAACAAACCCCACAAGGACAATAACATTATCCTTTTTGGGGAGAGTGGGGGATAACAGCAAAATGGCATCTATACCATAGTCTGAGATAGAGTAATCTGTTATTAGGCATCTTGTGGAAGTTTGGCTCAGATTAAAGGTGGGGGGTTGTGGTCTTTTGTGGTCTCTTATATTTGTTTTTTAAACAAACTGATTTTAAAAACACAAGTAGAGCCAGTTACCTATGGGACTATTCCACCACTTCTGAATTTCCCAGAGTGACGCTGGCCATATGAACTCTTCATAACCATAACCCCCTGAATCCTGTAATCCATATGCACCTGTAAATTTGTACAGATACAGTTCTTGCACAGTTTCCTGCCACTATTTATTACTAAGAAGCAACTATTCTGTAAGGCAGGGTAGAAATGTAAGAAATAGACTGAGACATCACATTCTTAAGTATCATAGGAAAGTTAGTACCAAAGTCCTGCTTAGCACAGCCAAGTGTCCCAACACGTGGGCTACAGCAGCTCATTTTGGCCTATTGAACCATTTGATATGCAGAAAACAGTAACTTAAGTCAAGAGGGTGATGTGGATAAACAAGCCACTGCTAGAAAGTTATTTCTGCCATGGCAGTAAGGGCAGAGGGAGAATCCATGGCATTTAGCTCAGAATAGTACATAATTGCAGTTCTGCACCAGATCACTATCCATCAGCAAGTTTCAATATGTTTTTTCCAGGTACCAAAACCCAGGATATTCTTATACTTGAGATTAGAAGCTGTTTTTTTCATCCCTTCATAAATATAACCCTCATTTGCATTATCATCTAGTTCTCTAAATGTCATTTTTTAAATATGAATTTATTAAATGTCAGTTGAGCAGGGTAATTTGAATAGTTATTTTCCCTACTATTATTCTGTTGCCACTATCCTATTATTAAGGACATTTTAACTGCTGATTGCTTATATTACTGATTGGAACCTTTGTTTGTCTGTGTTAAAAACAAGCTGGGGTTTTTTATGTGGCTTGATTTTTCTTTTCCTCCATCAGAAACCAATGCAGACAATGGGATATAATTGCAAAATCATAGTGCAAATTCCGCTTTGTTGAGAGGTATTTTGTCTTATGCCGAAGATAATTCTTGCCTTTTTTCTACCTCAAGCTGGATCTTGGCATCCCTGTAATTCCTCTTCATTTTGTCTCATCAGAAGATTTCCAGAAATTAATTGCAGCTACAATTGTCAGTATGGAATTTTCAATCTTCTGCAAAATCTTATTCTCTAATTAATGTTGTAGCATATGCACATTAATCGCTGTGCTACTTCGGCTCTCTAATGAGACAGATACTTGGAATGGGTTTTAAGAAATAATAATAAACCCCTGTGCATGACGTTATCAGCTTGTAAATAAGATAGTGGTAGCTTTTGTAATCATTGCATCCTTCAACTCTTGTATCATCACTGTTTTTACTCATCATACCTTTAGATTCAAATACTGGGGATTCACTACCTGTTTGAAATTTGGCAGCTACTCATCTTCTACTAAAAGAGAAAGTCAATATGACTTGGAAATAACTTTTCTTTAATTTTTTTTGTTTTGTTTTGTTTAAAAAAAAAGGTGGCAATGAATCGGGATAGTCTGTAACTTCAGTAGGAACGTGCGATTTGCAATGTTCTGCTTACAGTGACATCTAGTGGTGTTGGGTTCTTCGGAATAAGTGGAAGAACCCAATACAAATGTACTACACCACGTTAAGAATAAAATGTTGCATGAAAATTAATTAATTAACTCTCTGATGATAGGGAATAGCACTGACCTCAGACCTGTGCATTAATTTACAGCAGACGTGTCTTGAAAGTCCTTTGTAAAAGAGCACTTGTATGATGTGGCTACATAAAAACCATGCACGTATTTTTACCCATAATCTTTCTCATCACTAAACAAGCCATCAGGCAGCAGTGGTGCAGCCTGCGAATCGAGGTAGAATCCAACTATTTTTGAAAAGTAACAGTGCTAGATGAGTCTGCATAAGTACCTCTCATATGGGCAAATGGAATTAAATGAAACTGAACCCAAAAAGGAATGGCTTTCCTTTCCCTTCTCACAGTCAACAAGATGCTCTGATGCTGAATTCAAGCTTGATTTTTAAATTCATTGCTTTAAAAAAGAATGAGTACTTATTTAGGGACAAGCTGATTGCAGTACCCGATTCCCATCCAACCAAAGGCCACAGGTCACACCCACGAGAGGTATTTTTAGAAACTATATTGTTATGTGATGATCAGGTAATCAGGATGATTTCTAGCTCATTTAGCTTGAGTTTTGCCCAGGGGAGATCCAATCAGGAACAGTCAAGAAAGTGCCACACATTGATGAGTTTTCCCCTGACTTAGCCAGGCAAAAAGCTTATTTTAAATGATGCAGCCAGCTTTCTATATGGGCTTTTAAAAAATAATTTTGTTCCTTCCTTTCCCTCTCCTGTCCCCACTTTTTGATTATTTTTTTTTTTTATGCTGAACCCTGATACATGTTGAGTAGAGAAGTAGGAACCCACATTCCAAATAACATGTTCTCTTCAGTTGCCACAAAAAAGCTAAAATGACTTTTCAGAAAATTAAGGATATGCTTGGATCTTTTTCCCAACATTGACTGGATTTACTTTTCCTAAGTCTTGCTTTTTTCTAAATGAAGCCAGTGTAGATGAAGAGGCAATATTCCTTCTAAGCAGTTTTACTGATAATTCAAGAGAACTTTTTCAACTATCCAAGGTACCCAGAATAATGTAGGACTTGTTTTACTGGTCACTGTTATAATTGCATCCGTGTATATCTATATACTGATATATCATCATTTTTTGGTACAGCAAATTGTTAGTGACAGGCAGGACATTGAACTCCACATTTGGCAGAAATTTATCTTGGATCTAAGAAAAAAAAAATTTAATTAAAAAAAAAAAAAGCCTAAACCAAATAAATGTTACCTCTTAAGCCTGCAGAAAGATAGAGGCAATTTGGAAGCAGATATGTAGATACAAAAGAGAAATGTCACTGGAAGGCTTTCATTTTTATGCTCAACTAAATTTTCAGTTTCTGAGACTTATGCTTTTTTTTTTTCTAACATTTCTCTTCTATGTGCTCAATGTTGTGCTTCTTGTGACACAGCTCTGACAACTTTGAAGGATTTGGTTAAGCAAAACTGAAGTTGGAGACAGACAAGCATAACTGTCATGCTGTGGGTTTGTGGTTTTGCCACTGTAGTGGGAAGAGCATGGAAAGACCTGAGGAATATCTGTGAATTTGAATCCTTTATTTTGGGAAAAGTATCAGCACCCTTAACTCTGCACTCTGAGATATTTGAAATTTGATCTTAGTGAAAACAGAAATATGATCTTTAGAAGAAGTGCTGGAATGTCTTTCAAAAAGTAAATATGTGTGTACTTAGGAAAGACTAAGTGAAAGAATTCCTTCTTCCCATTTTCTAAACAGATTTCTTTGCCAGAATTAACCATTTGCTCCTGCTGTGGATGCCTGAAAGTGATGCTCTCTGTGCTTTGTGCTGGTTACTGCTGAGCTTCATTAATGATTGAGTTCATGATTGACCTCTCAGCAGAACAAGGAAGGGGAAATGCTTATAAGCAGTGAAAGAAGCAGCAATTCTTGTAAACATAAAAGCTATTTAAAAATCTCCGTGCATTATATGACTAGTTCTAAGTGCTTGAGCAGAAACCTTTCCACACACAGCCAAATGGAAGTTAAGGACAATGTGTGTAAACTGGTCCCAAACTTGCAAAAATTAAGAAACAGTCAAGACTCATTAAGAGGTGTTGCTAAGACTTGTTTCTCCGGGCCTGTGCACTGATAAACAAGATTGGCTCAGGTGTTCCAAGAGGCCTGGAAAAACCCCATAAATCTTAAAAAATTATAGTCTACTAGGCTTTGACTTACCCATTCAATCCACATTCACAGCTGGACTTCAGTAAATATCAAAGTCTCAGCAGAGCCACCAAACACTATCTTTTCATACTGGACTCCTTTGAAAAGTGTGGAGGAAAGAGAAGGGGAAAAAACCCCAAACCTTAAACTAACTAACTTAAGCATAAGTTTCCCGATTTCCTTCATCTTCTTTCTGTAAAATAGGGAAATAGTTGTTTACTTAGCTTATAATCTCTTTTAGATTTTTTGGGATAATTTTCTTGTTTGAGGGTATCTTAATAAAACTTCGATATAAAAATTAACATCTGTGCATCAGAAATTGTGTTTGGTCATTTTTCAAGCAGCACAAAATTCACTTCAGTAATGGAAAATCCCTAATGTTACTTGATAATGGATCACCCCTGTACCTATGGCACACATGGCCAAATTTCAATTTAAATGCTTTCTCAGGTAGACAGTGTTAAGGCTACTGATTTACTTTGTTCTGTGTTCCTCAGCTACTTTACCTCCAAGGCCTTGTTCTGTGCTTCAGTGTCTAAATGCTTACTTACCTTAGAAAAGTGTAAAGTACCTGCATGTCTTTCAATTGTACCCTCAGCAGAACAGCAGCAGGAAAATCAATCGGGAGTCATTCTGTCCAACGCTTCAAGAATCACACTGAGCAATTTATCTTCTTCCCTTATCCAGTGATATAGGAATAAGTGGTATTAGAAATAAAAGGTAATATATTTGCATGTTCAGGAACTCACAGAATATTTCTTTTTTCATTGTAATTTTCTGGTGCACTTGGATCAAACCCTGCTTTGGTAACACTTGTGCAAATCTACCAGAATTCACTAATTGCATTATGTTGTTTGCTTTCACATATGTTTTACATCTTGACAACAGCTGATACTGTTGTGAGAAGTGTAAGGTTTACCTTTGAACTGTGAAGTGATTAGCAGAGCGAATTTAGGTGTTTTGTGCTCCATCATTTGCTAAATACGAAAGCTTATAATTAAAATTGTTGGGTTAAAATGGCTCAATACGCGTGTAGGTTAATAGAACATTATATTTCCTTAGGGTCATCTTTTGCTTTCACATAAAGTGCAGCTTCTTTGAGTTGAATTTATGAAATTTCTGCTTGAGCAGTAACTCTGCATGAACTAACAGACCTGTTCTGATTCCCACTCTTCTTTTGACTGTGAAGTGAAAAAAGAACTGATGTCAATGGCGGACTCTCATCACCACACTGCTAGTTTATTGCAAAGATGTAAACAACCATTGTTAAGGCTAGTTTTGTGATGATATTTCTCTCCCCCCGCTAAATAATTACAGAGAATATCACAGCAGGAATTACTAGTTTAGTATGCCAAGATGGTCCCAACATGGTACAGCCAAGAAAGGTAATATGTTAATTTTTAACAAGTATTATCCAAACATTTGAACTATATTGTTCATAGTTAACATATTTAGAAAGTTATTTCTAAATAAATGGCTATGAGAACACAGAGTGAGCTATGAAAATAATGAGGCTTGGTCTTTTTTAATTTTTTTTCAAAAATACAGGATGCCCCAAAACCCTAAGACATTCCATTCCTGATCATCATTTAACCCATATTACATTGTTTTCAGTGTTATAAACTTATGTAAATTAGGATATATTGCAATATAGGTCGTTGAGCATGAAATTTAAATATTTTAAAATATAAATAGTTAGGAAAGGTATCTTGATTTAAAAAAGCTTAAATAGACAAGTGCAAATCAAGGTTCTTTGTGGTAGACTGTGATCTGATTACTGAAGTGTTTCAAGTTTTGCTTTTACTTTACCTGACCTGTCTGCCATCCTAATGATGCAAGGGGGTACCCTATAATAGTGAAACCTGAAGGTCAAGAACAAAGAACATTACAAAAATATTATAATCTGTATAAACTGTTTGTTTGAGGTTGTTGGGTTTTTTTTAAGAAGAGATCTCTCCTTATGTTTTTGCCTCAAAGACAGGGATCCATGATCTAGCTATCATCTGGATTCCTCTGCATGTCTTCTGCTTCTCTTATTACCTGACTTTGCCTTTTTACTTTCATATCTAGACAGAAGTGATAAATGTTTAAAATAAATAAAAGAATATACAGGAGCTTACCTACTTAACAGCATATTTTTTTAGACAAGTTGCAAACAGTTTGCAATATTTTCTGAAATAATATGTCTTAATAGGGATGGTCCATGGTTTCTCAGTTGGTGAGATGTATTGTGGTATAAAAAAAAAACCCTCCTCAAGTATATAGTGATACAAAAACTGCAGCATTTTACTTGTCAAATCCCCTGTGCTTAGTTAGAAGCTCAAATATTTTCTGAGACACTCCAGTAAGACTTAGACTGTCTCTAGATGTTTTGGTACAGTGAATGCTGAGGCTCAAATTCACTTTTAATGAACCGTATTTTAATGTCAGTCTCTCCTGTCGACTTAAATGACAAAGAGCTCATCTGACTTTGTAATGAATCGCAGAACTATATCATTTATTGAGCCTCTGTCTCAGCGTTGTGCTGGTCCAT
Organism: Empidonax traillii; assembly: GCF_003031625.1. Classification (NCBI taxonomy): domain Eukaryota; kingdom Metazoa; phylum Chordata; class Aves; order Passeriformes; family Tyrannidae; genus Empidonax; species Empidonax traillii. The sequence continues at coordinate 4,355,717 of NW_020955215.1, forward strand.
GATAACAGAGTTTGGCAGCCTGAGTAAACTGCACTGAGGGTTTATTACCAAAGCTTCAGAACTTGAAGAAATGACATCCAACACAGCGGGAGCTGCTGAAATTTCTGCCGAGGAGAACTGGGGGTGTAGATGGGAGATAGGTTAAAAGGGCTAAAAAAGGATGAAGTAGGGCATGACAATCCATGAGGAAATATCCCCTTGAAAAACTAATCATAAACAAACTGTGCAGTACATGATTCAGACAGTAATCAAGTCTGATGAGACTGTATACATATATAATGTAGATTTACATACATATATACATATAATATATATATATATATAGCTTTTTGATAGTGTGCAGAAGTCAAGTATAGGTGATGAAGCAGGTGGCTAACTCAACTGGCTTTTAAAAAAGGCATGTGAAAATTAAAGAAAGATGGTACTAGTAGCTTTGCTACATAAAAAGTCCAAGATATGTTTTTATATATATAAGGAATAAGAACATAGTAGAAAAGAACACAGGATGTACTGAGACTCCCATAAAAAATTAAGCGCTGTCAGTACGTTGTCTACATAGCAATATATGCTGTGTAAGAGAGAGAGACAGCTTGGAAGTCAGTCATAAAAAGATGGATGTATAGAGTGGAGACTGACAAATTAGAAAATGAGGCAGAGTCTACCTTGTACTTTCAAAGGAAGTGCCAAACTAGAAATCAATACCATTGTATGTTTGGAAATAAGGAGGCACTGGAGCAGGCTAATCAATGGGCAATGTTTATGGAAGACTCGAAGGAAGAAGTACAAAGTTTCGCCTCTAGGCTTGTGCTCAGTGGTGAAGCAGGTAGTGGAAGCAAATGCTAATTGAGGAACCTGTCTGAAATGAACAAGCAATGAGCTGTACCTTTTCATCTGCCTCTGCTTCCTTTTCATTATCAAGGATTTAAACCCCAAACCTTTCCACTTGGTTCTAGTGACGTTTTTAGTGACCACTGACTCACCTGTTTCAAATGTTGCAAGTGGTCATGGTTCTGAATGTGAAAGAGTCCCCTCTTAGAGTGTTAGACCTTTAGCTCCTGGCTTTACTTTTGTTTCTTGTGAAATGTTGTTCCTCCTCTATCTGGACATGACTCTGATTTCTCACTGTAGTTCTCTCAGTTCAAAATAATTTGAATTTTTCTTGGGCACCTAATATTTTGAGGTCTTTGCACTGACAGGTATTTATGTTGATGTAAGAAAATTATCAGGAGGAGTTTCATTTTATTCATCAAGTAGAATATGAAACAGTGGCAAGCACGAAAGGAGGTGAAATGTTTGTCCCATGTGGCATTTCTGTTGAAAGCTGCACTGATTGAAATGTTCTGAGTGAGCATTTGGACCAGCCTTTCCACTTACAGATACCACCAGGCATTTCAAGATTGTATTTTCTCTCTTCAGTCCCACAGGATCTGACTAATATCAGGTTTATCTTTCTTTTCTCCATGTGTACGCTGTCCTGTAAAGGCAATGGGAGCTCTGCTGGCAGTGGGTGGTTAAAGCCCTGTTTGATTCTTTTGGAATTAGAATGTTGCTGGAACTTACACAGAGAAAACATCCAAAGTGCAGTGAAGGTTTTAGGTAAACATTTAATAAAAATGTCATGCTTCTACTGCTTAGTAGATTTCAGGCAACATTTGAAAGGAAAATCTTTGTAGCTTTCAGGCATATAAAAGTGTCTGAGAATTTAAACAGAGGAGTTTCTTTCAAATTTGAGACAAACTGCCTTCAACTGTGACATGAGACTCTCTTGGGGAGTCCTGTCTGACACCTTGTTGGTTACAAGGAATGTCGAATTAGAATGCATTTTCTACCCAGAATACTAGATAATCTCATATGTGACCTTAAAGTGGGCTTTGGGACTCAGCTGAAACTTCAAGAGGAATCCTTTTAGGGCTTAATCTTCCTGTAAGCAATCCTTACGACTCTGCACAGATAGCTCATTCCAAAGGAGCCCTCAGCTGCCAGTAGCCTTTTTTGTGGAGCCTCTAACCAGGTCTGGACTTTGAGGGCTGGAAGCTGTCAGGAATTCAGAACTGTGAGCAGAGTTGATGGGGTCATGTTCTCCACCATATCAGAAGTGTTGGATGTTGTGATGCTTGTTATGTGACTGTGATCCATGAGAGACTTGGATGCTGTACAGAGGATGTCTCCATGTGTCTTCTTGGGGAGAGGTGACACATTCCCTTCATTTCCTCAGTGGGAAAGGGTCCATTGCATTAGACTGGAAAGTATTTTGGACTAAGTACACGTGCCAACAACTAGCTGGAGTGCAGCAGGAAGCATGGTTACTGAAGAACATCTTCCAAGGATGTTCTTGTTCAGCAAAGGATTTTATATTTTTAGACTCAAAATAGACATTGAGTGCAAGAGCAGCAGAAATATCCCTGCAGAGAACCTCAGTGTGTACTGGGTTGAGTCAGGGAGGAAGGAGAAAGACATACCAGGAGAAGGGTGTGTACATCAGTAGCATTTTGGAAAATGTTTGCTGTCTGTAGACTTGGTTGGCTAAAGGTACATCTACAGAGGTTGACTTTCCCATTCATACTGTGACATGGTCATCTTTAAATACAACGGACTTGAATAACATGAATGATGAAAACCCTGAAATTAGCTGGTTAGAGCCTGGTGCTGATGATTGCCAAGGTTGTGGGTTCGTTCCCTGTATGGGCCATTCACTCAAGAGTTGGACTTGAAGATCCTTTTTGGTCCCTTCCAACTCAGAGTAATATGTGATTCTGTAAAATACAATTACAGCATGTTGAGGCTCTTTAGTTGGAGGAGCGAATTCAGATCTCCAAACCCTGCATGTCTTTGCTTAGTAGATTCTGCTTTTATATGTCATTTTCTATTGGGTTGTATCTGCATTTATTTGCTTTATGCTTGTAAATGTTCTAAGGGGAAAAACAATAAATGGTGATTTAGTTTTGAACAGTAACATCTTAGAGAACACATAACATCTGCAACCACTTAGAAATCTATCTCTTGGTTGCAGGAGCCTAAAGGAAATAGAAATAGCTTTTGTTTTCCCTGTGTTTATTACCTGTCTTGTGTTACTTCTATTAAATTTGTATCTAAAATTCAGTTGTCTATTCAGTACATGTTAATATTACTCAGTTCATAGATGGTATAAATATTGATTTACTCTAACGGAGAAGAGAATCAGTTTTTCCAAGTATGTGAAAATACTCAGTTGAAGATTTTATTCTGAAAGCTTGTGCACTGTGTGCGCCTCTGAAATGTTATACATGGCGAGTGAACCAGGGATGCTTAAGCAGTGAAGGCAGTTGCTTTATTTCAACACTTAATATCTTCTAGAGTATCCTGTGCACCAGCACCAGGAAATATGTCATGCTGAATGCAAACTCTCCAGCTATATTCAATTGAATAAACAAAAGTTGAGTAAATAAGGCTCTGAAAAACAGCAGTCTGTTCTGCTCCCTGAATGTCCTACTATATTCATTAGTTGCAAAGAGAAGCTAAAAATGTTATATCTATTGTTGTAGGGAAAAAATAAAACTACAGAAGGATAAAGTGCTCTGTGTTGTACTCCATTCACATTCAATTAACCTCAGAGATTGTTTTTGAGGGTTTTACTCCTCAGCTCATATAGGCACAGAAGTTAAAGGAAGTGAATAAGGGCTGCTGTGTAGCTGTGCTGTTTCTTCTGTCGCGCTGTACTTGTGCTTTCACGACATTCAATGTAAGGCTCTCTTCAGTGGAGGCCTCCATTTGCTGCAACAGCAAGGCAAGTTTTATTCTTACCCAGGCAGGATGCCTCATGGAGAGATACCATATGGGGAGTTTGTATTTTTAGAGGGTTCTGAGCCTATTCCAAACTTATGGAAATCAGATGTGGAAAGAGTGGCTCCTTGACTTAGAACTGTGGGCCTCTTTCCGATTCAGTCAGAGAAGCCTGAGCACTTTCTGGCATCAATAGCTCGCTGCAGTCTCACAATCACGTAACACTTTGGGTTGTTGGTTCGGGGTTGGCTTTAGCTGATTTAGGTTTAGTGACTTTTTCTTCAGAATGTTTTAAAACAATCAAGCTTATTGTGATCCTCTGTCCACTCTCCTTTCTCGAGAGCTCCTAATGGGCTCACTATAATGTCTTCAGGAACACCATTACATAGAGTATGAGCATGGCCCCAGCATTCTGTTCTGCAACAACACCCCTGAAAAGCCATTGTACACACATGTGGTTTGGGGAGAGGGTCTCACCTGCTTAAGCTTCTAATTTTTTTTGTCGGCTTTAATTCCTTTTTTGTACTTTGCCCAGTTATCCATGTTGCATGTCCCAGGTTAATGCTTTATTTGTGATTTTTTTAAACTTCAATCAGATCTCTTGTCCTTCATGTCTGAGGCTTTGTATTTCCCAGTGTTGCTTTACTTGGAGTTTTTTTGTAAGCTGTTTAACACATTGGATCCAGGTTTGCCACTAGTTTTGTGTCCTGTTTGATCTCCATTTACTTCCAATTTACTTTGCTAGCAAATGCAGCTTAGTTTGTCAGGTTTGTTTTTATTCTGTTGTACTTGTTTTAAATACTGACTTTGACCTGTGAGTACATCTAAACCCTGTAACATTCTAGGTAGACCTTATTTTAAACATCTAAAGAGCTTAGTTTCCCCAGTGCTTCTCTCATTTTACATAAATAATAGTTGGACTAATCAAAGATACTATTTCTCTGTGCAAGTCTGCTCTGCCTACTGACAGAACATCATGGAAATAGCACACTGTACTATAAATGTACAGCATTAGATGCCGTTTTCGCAGTGTAAATAAATATATTTAGGGCAGTGTAATAGTCCTTATTTTTAAAATTTTTGTCATCAAATTTCTAACATTACTGAGGATAAATTCTTCACTTTCAGTGCAGTAAGTAAAAAAAAGCAATGTGTGATTCGATGTACTTTCAATACATTTAATGGGGGAATCTAATGTGGGAACAAGTCTATTTGCTGCAACTTGTGAAAGCAGAATTGTGTATTGATTAGGGGAAAATGCCTTACTTAGCAAGAAGGGATTACATTTTTAAGAGGTGAATATGTAATATAATACAGAAGGATTAAAAAATGTTGCATGAATGATAGTTACATATTCCACATATATGCTTGTGCAAAGAGAATGAATTTAACCCTGTTAATTTTTGAATAAATGGGGAAATCCTAACTATGTTCAAATTTATAGGTGGATGTGTGTTTTCTAGAGTTTGCAGCTTCCAAAAGGGAAGTGAAGTTTGAAATGGTCGTGTGTAACTTGATTATTTCAGACTTTAAATGTACATCTGCACAAGCATGTGTGTGCATCCTGTAGTGGATGGATGGGTGTTGAAAATCTCAAGAAAGAACTGACTGAGTACATGCAATTCAATACAGTTGTATCAGCTTATCCATAAATGGTCTTGTACAAATAACTCAGTCTGTATAAAATAATAGAATTATTTTATTGGTGAAGAGGATACAAAAGTAATGTCCATGTTGCTGCTAAACCTGAAGTAGCTTTCATGCATGTTTTCATGGCAAATATTGATGAATATACATTATTTGTCTGTGTTTGTTTCTTATTTTTGTTTCACTGCTTTGATTCATGAAAAAAAAATCCAAAGCTCAATGATATCTAATAGCATTTAATCTGGAAGTAACCACCAAATTTCATTATTTTGACTTCTGATGGAAAATTTTCTTTTTATGTAGATGTTTAGATACCACTAAGAAACCCACATTCACTAGAGCTTTAAGATAACCCGTTCAAGTTCTTGTTTACAAGCTATTCCTTACCAGCTAGCTTTTTCTGCCATCAACACCTTCACAATTGTTTTGTTTGTTGTTTTTCTTTGCATCATTTCCCTAACACCAACAAATAAAAATAAAAAATAAATCATGTATGGCAGGAGGCAACCTGTCCAATTGTCTATATACTATTAAGATGATATGATAGATAGCTCACTCTTCTCTCCAGCACCTACTGGGGTTTTTTTTAAACTATGAGTCCCTTCCCACTTGATTCACTGTGGATGCAGAATATTCCAAGGTTTCTTTGGAATAAATTTCCTAATGATATTGTAGACCTATTTTATTTTGTTTTGTAACTACAAAATAGTATTTTATTTTTTTTTTAGCTTGTGAGGTTTATGATGTCACCTGCTTTCTTGTTGCTCTTGTCTATAAATGCCTCACAAAAGTTTAAAGCTCACAAGTCTCATTAAATAACCGTGCACAGAATCTATTTCTATTTAACTGGCAAGCTGTCCAGGGGACTTAGAACCGTAGAAGCTGGGTTTCTTAGTATGTCTGTAATTACAATGAGATAAGAAAAAGAAATTCCACAGTATTTATTTTACCTGTTTGTTTTATGGACTCTGCCTGCAATTGTAGGAAAAGCTTTATCTTGGGGGGTAAAACATATCTGAAGAAATAATGGCTCTGAAGATCATTCTTTAAATGTTTTAAAATACCACTGAGAGATATGAAAATTAATTCAAGATGTTACATTACCTATGGGTCAACATGGGAACTTTGTGATGGGAATTTACCTTTAGCAGGATAATTTAAGTTTTTCCAAATAAATGAAGCATGTGGGAATTTCTGGTAATTATATTTTGTCTCATTGCATTCATCGCTAGATCAAATAAATAGTATTCAGAATACTGTGAGTCCTAATACTGTTTTATTTTTCTTAAAATTACATAGGGTTTTTTTTTTAACTATTATTTTTCATATGGACAGTATTATGAATACTCTGGTGTTAGTGCACACTCTTACTTATTCAGCAAAGCTCTTGTGTGCTGAATAAATAGTTTAGGTCCAAGTCATGTGGAGGGTTTGCCCATTTAAAGCTGGTGCACTTTAATTACCCTGTGGACTGATGCAGGGCTTGTTTTGGGTAGCACTGGGGACAGTGAGTGCTGCCCAGGAAAATCATGACCTTTGAATGCCACTGCAATTGTGGAGAAATAATTTCAAGTCTTAAGGTTTTTCGGTTTTATTTAAATTTTTGCAAAAGAAACTCAAAGCAGTTGAGTTATGTTTCCTCTGCCTCTTGAGAACAGAGAATACAGTGGAAAGCAAATTAAATAGGACTTTTAAGGAGACAGTCAAAGCAGCAGCAGTCTGGCTACATATCCAATACTGACAGCTTGGAACTGAGGAGGAATTACAGGATTCTTTTACTCAATTGTCAATGCAATTGTAAACCCAGTACAGGACAAATTAAAAATGCAAATTTTAACTTGAAAAAAAAATATATGCATACATACATTGTTTTTGGTACCAACTGAGTACCTTTTCCATTTCTAAAAATTCGGGAAATTTTAAACTTAAACTTTTGCTTTTTCGGGATGTGGAAAGTGCTACCTCTATGTCTTGACACTGGAATTATTTGAATTTAACTCTACTAACACTCATATTAAAGACTTTGTCCACTTTTAAAGGGTTGGTGGGATTTTGCAGGCAAGTTGGCCTAGCTACTTTAAATCATTCTTGCAACACTTGTTGCTCATGTGGTTCTTTATTGGACCATCTTTTAAACAGGAGAAGCAAATAATGGAGGTTGATAAAAGCCCTAAATAGAAACAAAAAGAAGTAGATGTTTCCTAGACTAGAAGTTTTACATAAATGTTAGAAAATTATATAGGACAATATAGAAAAACATAAATAGAAGTGTCTTGCTTTGTTGTTTTTCCCTGGATTTTGTTTGTTTGCTGGGTTTAGTTCTAATTTACTGATGTCTTTTGCAGCATGGTATTTGAAAAAGTTGAAAACGAAAGAGGAGCAGTGAGCCACAGTCTGGAGCAGTGACATTTCTTAGCAAGTTTTGTTCAAGTAAAAATGTACTATGTATTAATTTTACTTGTTTAATGTATATTATACCAGCAGATGGAAGGTTGGAGTGTCTTCCCCTAAGTCTGAGTTGAGTTTAACCCATCTTCAAGTGCTGTTGTGCTTTTGCTTCCTCAGGGTGCATCAAGATATACATTATTCCTCCTCTGAGCAAGTAGCAGACTAAGTGACCCTTTTAATTCCCAGCTTAGGAAGAGATAAGTCAGTCTTTGGTGGTTCTCTAATTGATCCACTGTGACCAGTGTTAAACATCCCACCTCCACCTGTTCATGGCTTATTAGCTCTCATGTGGCTTATTCCAGCTAAATTAGGAACTTTCCTGCATAGTTCAGCATTCTGAGTTGCTTATCTCTTTCTGGAAGTCCAACTTTGGCTCAAACTCTGGGAGATGCATAAATGTGCTTTGTTAAAATCTTTCCTGCTGTTCTCCATGTCTCAAGAGCTTCACCTTTCACAGAGTTTTTAACTGTAGTACACTTCCATGCAGAGCATTTTTCCTTGCTTGTTTTCTTTTCAGGAGAATATGCCTTTTTGTGTTTGCTTAGCATTTCTGGGGTTTGCAGGGACTTCACATAGCAACAGAAAAAAAAAAAAAAGAATAATCACTGGTTCATAGTAAGAGCTTTGCAGTTGTTGGGCCTTGTTGTTAATTATTTGAATGTTTTTGTCATGGTATTTTTATTAGCATACAATACTTAAATAAACATATTTTCATTATAGTTTCTCCTCTAACAAAAGCTACAGAAAAATAAGCTCTGTGTCTCTGGAGGATCATTTGGGTGGCCTGTGTCAAGGTACACACATTTCATGGTCTGACAGGACAATGAGAGCTTTGCATTGAGCAGAAATCTCCTTAGGTTCTGTCTGTCTATCTCTCTCTCATATGTGTATATATATATGTATGTATGTATTTATTTTTCTTGTGATAAATGACAAGGTAATTTACCCAATTAGACAAAGCAAAGCAAAAAAACCCAAAACCCAACAACCTCCAAACTTCATTTGAGAGAGATGGTGGGGATTAGTGGACTGATGACCCCATATGATATTAGTTTGTAAGGTCAGTTCTTATCTCCAAAACCAGGTTTGTTCTCTGCTTTACAGATGCATTGGTTAAAAGACTCATAGTTTTATTATTTTAGAATTTGGTACTTTCTCCATCTCCTTCCTACTGAGGATTGATGGTCGTCTGACATGTCCAAGGTCACAGTAATTTCAACTGCAGAGATTCAGGTGCTGGTATGTGTATATATATATATATATATATATTTCAGGGGATTCTTTCTCACAGGACTAGAATAGATGGCACTCACTGATCTGTGAAATTCTATATGTGTCTGTGATGTTGTTTTATAAATAAAAAATCCTCACCTGGGCTGTTTCATTATAGTAAAGTGGTGACTTCTACCACGTGCCAAGAAATAGCTTGGTGTATGCAAATTAGTTCTTCCTAAAAACACTAATTTTCAATTCCTCTGACATTTTTCCTGTTATGTCACAGAAAACATTTTGAATCCAAGTTGATATGTTTTCCTTGAATGTATAGCTGAAGGGCTAATCATTTAAGATAAATACTTTTTTTTCCTGACATGGACAGAATATTCAGCTGTTAATAATCACATCTTTTATTAAGATATAAAGAACTTTTTTTAAAAAAACCAGAAAACCCCCAAACAAACACAAAAAAAAGAACCTTCAAAAGAAGAGGAATATTAATGTAAAAAGTTGAGGACTAAGAAAGGAATTGGAGAAAAGTGACTTTACAGAATGTGAACATGTTTTAAAAAGAAGGGTTTCTGGAGCAAAAAAAATTTCTTTTTATATCATGTGGCCTGATGTGCAGTGAAAGGGATTAAATTGAATATTGATTTTTGGAAAGGTATGACTATGCTGTTAAAATTATAAAGAAAAAAACCTCCTCAACACTATACAAGAAAACAATGAGAGAATTGATCCCCAAGGAGAGTTGCAGCTGAGGGCCATATTCCAGTTGCCACATCCTCAGGGGACTCATGGTTTCTGTAACTGGCAGAAATGCATTAGGCTGCTGATGACAATCAAGGAAAAAGTATCCAAGTAATTCATAGTGAGGGTGAGAATGTGAAGCTAATGATGAAGAATTTCCACCTAGAAAACCTCAGCAATAATAAAGAGCTGATGTCCTGTGTGATGAAGGATGAAATGCAAGAGAGTAGAGAGTATGGAGAGACTAGACCATTTTTCAAGTTTGCCAAAGATAAGATAGATGAAAGAATTAATCCCTCGTAATTAAAGATGTGCAAATTACTTGACTAGGCTGAAGCTTAAGCAATTGAAGTGATTCTTTTCAAAAACATAATTTAGTTTTCAAGGGGTTGTAGAGAATTAACTGGCTAATGAGATTTGTACTAACCATGTCATGGAAGCCTCAAAAAGGTTCCAAACTAGAAGATCTGGTTTCTTTAGCAGTGGCCTCAGATATATAGAGAGATGGTTTTAACTTCTTCATTCCAAATGGGGTTTTTGGTCTAGATATGCATTAGTCAAGGTTTGTGTAATACTGTCTTTTCACTTCTAGGAGTGAGAAATCCATTTTGTAAGGGTAAGAAGGGAAGATGGGATTTGAGTGCTGGAGGGTGGGACAGGCATGAAACAAAATATGTGGGCAAAAGTGCAGTCCTAAAAATCTCTCCTCAGCTTCTCTCTGTTTAGAATTCATAGGTATGTGATGAGGCTTTAGAAAAAAAATTTTGTTAGTTTATATTACTTTTAAAAAGCCTTTCTCTTGAAAGGACTCAACAGCTTGGATCTTACCTATGTCACACAAAAAGTATAGGGCATCAGCTACTGTCTTATTTTTCTTGGCACAAGAAATTCTTGTGTCCTCCTGCTATGCCATGGTAGGAGCACAGCTACTGTTTCAGTGCCTTCTTCCCTCCAAGATATTTATACCCACGTCAGCTCTATTTCCAGCCAGCTGCAGGTTAAGGAAAGGAGTTTGCAACACTTAACTCTTCTTTTTATAGTGTGTTATGAGGCAGAAGGTGCTTTTGGTTCACTAGACCAGGAGAGCATGAGAGAGTGTATTAGGGAGCATGGTTTTAGTATTGAGACTTGATCTGTGTACTATCCTTCCCAGTGAGAATACTTCATGGAAGAACAAAGAGATGGTTTTTCAGACCTTACTCAAAGCCTTTTTAAAAAAAAAAAAAAAAAAAAACAAACCAAAAACAAACAAACAACAACCAAAAAAAAAAAAAAACACCCAACTCAAAGCAACTATAAAATTGCTCCAGATTCCAAGTCAGAACATCAACTCTACCAGGTAAGACTCTAATCAGTATTCGTGTATTTATTCATACAGTAATGCTTTCCCTGTTCTTTGTTAGGGTCTAAGCCTGTATTAGTCATGCAGAGTATCAGGGAACATCATCAGAAATCCGTGGCAGCATCAGGAGGGGAGAAGGAAGATGTTGATATGTCTAAATACAGGTGCTCACACCTTATTGGATCTCAGTTCTGTGCACAAATGAATGTGTTCTTGTTCTGAGCCCCTATTATGTAGAAGGGCACACATTTTAGGAGTGTCAAGTGCCAGGTAACAGCTTGCAGCTACAAGTGGAGAAACCTGGAGGTGTGGCCATGGCTAAGAAATGTTGCAAAGCTCAGAAATAGACTTCACTGTTGTGCTTATGGATTCCCCTTCTCAGAAACAGAGAATAAAACCTACTATTGCCTCCTCATCAGCTGCTGGCAAGCAAGTGGCAGAGTGGCAGATATCCTGGAAATTCAGTTGAATAGATTTAGGAGTGGGATTTGGAAGCCACTGTGGGCTATACAAATAATTTAATATCTGTGCAGTTGTGACGAGTGGAAAAAAATCTGTTGTGGCATAAATCAAGAAGCAATAACGCATTTTGTCTCCTTGCTATCCATCCAAGTTTTGTTTGACAAATAACAGTGCTTGTTTCCCTGTGTTGCTTTTGGCATTCACCTTTTTGCCTGTCTGGTGCTGCACACATGCTACTTATGCTTTTGCTATCTGCAGTATCTGTTAACTTAGGTGTTTTCCTCACTGGCTCAAAGATAGTTTGTTTTGCTTTGCTATTGAATAAATGGGTGTCAGCTCTGCCAGTGCAAAATCTTAAATAGGAGCAGGGTACTTTGATTCCTCTGAGGCTGCTGTAAAGAGCAGCATGATAAACTGCATCCCTCTGGATGTGATCATTTCATAAGGCTTAGCTTACCTTGTGTAAAATGCTTTGGCTCCATTGTTCTCTTCCAATGGGAAGTTTTTTTCTATTAGTTATCCCATGATAAAAGCAAGTTTTCCTTTGGCAGCAAGAGTAGCCTTAGAACTGCTCAGCCATCTCAGCAGTTGCTCCATGGAGTGCCATTTTATAGTATTAGGTTGCCATTTATTTCTTAGAGGGAACAGAAAGAAACCTGTTTGTTGTATTGAACTCTTAAGTTATGAATAATACTGCTTTCCCTGATGGAAAAGACTTGGTGCGCAATTTTCACTATGTAGCTATATTACTATTTAAGATTAAAATGCCTTAAAAAAAAGAAATAGCCTAGTGATGATATCTTGGCACTTCTTGATGCAGATTGCCTTCCTTATTTAGGGAGTGTTTGTATCCTTCTTCCTGCTGTTCCTGGCCACCTGGCCCTCTATCGGACCTGACTGTGAGCAGGCTTAATCAATGTCTGAGCAGGAAAGGCTATTTTAAATTCTCTTTTCTTTGTGGAATTTCAGACTATGGAACATGTAGAGCATGGTTCCACATGCTCATCCCAAGAACCAGTGGGATTGTTGTTTTATCTGAGCAGGGAAAGAAATCCCCCTTCTGCCCTGCTCTTTGAGTTGTCTTTCCTTTCCCAGTGTGTCTAGGGTTTGCATAAGGTCAGGTAAATCAGTCTTTCTACATACTGAAGAACACCTTTGAGGGATACAGTTGATTATGGGAGTTTTTACTGTCTTCTAACATACCCTGTATCCAGGCAAAAAATGCAGAGATGCAGGGAAAAAAAATGCAAACTAAATACTGCAACATATTTTCTTGCTGTTACATCAACACTCAGGCTAAGGATTAAAAAAATATAAGTGGAACATGAGATCTGTCATGTGAACTGCAAAGAAAGACACCCTTGTCTAGATCATAATGTGGCAAACTTGTAGAAATTTAAATATTTATACTAGTTTAAAGAATGACAGCTAATGTTTAAGTTTCGCTACAACTGTTACAAATCATATTTCCTGGGTGTTTATTGTTCTTGGAGGTTCTTTTGTTTGCTTGTTCTTACATGATGTTTTTTGAGTCTCACATTCACATTCTGGAGGAGAATTCAGTCAGATTAGATAGCATAAATTTAAGTATGGAATCACTCTTTATTTTCTGTTGGTATTACAAAATGATATGCAAACTGTCCTGTGAAGCCTTTGCTTTAGAAACTCAGCATCTCTGAGTTCCTAAAGAGGTTTCTTCAGAGTTTCATCACTGAATAAATGTACCCCTTCCCCCACCCTCTCCTGGTAATGGAATCTGAGCAATCCTGCCTACTGACTGGAAAAGCAAATTTGCTTTGTCCTTTATGTGCTGTATTTATCCTTCACGAATATCCACAATATTCAGCAGGGATTTGGCCAAGAAAGTTGGATCATTCCTCCCAGAGAAGAAATTTGTAAATCTGGGAGGGTGGTGCTGTTTGTACAAGATCTAAAAGCAGCTTTCAGAATTTGCTGGAGAGGCTTGCGTAGCTTTAAGTAAGGAGATTATGTAAAACGCTGACTAAAGCTCAGAGCTTGTGAAGGCTTTGCCTGCAGAAAATTAATAAATAGCTTTTGAGTTCTCCCAAGGCAAGGACTTCTCACTATGACATATTTCAGTTTCCTTCTTTGGCCATTACTCAGCCCAACTTTCATCATTTCATCTGTGTCAGTCTTGAGTTCATCTTTCATTAATACATTAATGATGGGCTTTCTTCTGGCTTGAATATATTTTTCTGGGCGTTCATCTTATTCTCTGAGCACTAAAGTGGAATGTCCTTACCCTTACACCAATCCCACTTGATGAAAAATAAAACATAAGTATTGGAATTTTTATGTAGATGTTCATTTGAAAAATTGTTTGAAAGGAACCACTAGTGATGAGTTTGGTTTGTTTGGGGGTTTTCTTGGTGTACCTTTACTGACTGAAAAATTGATTGTCTTTTTAATCTCAATACAATGAGATAAGAAAAATGAAATGAACTTAACTTGGAAATAAAAGCTCTAATTGAAACTAGAAGAAGACTTTACAAAAGTTTTTCAGGTAGAAGTTTTAGTGAACTTTTGGAAAAGAATATACAAAGGACAGAACTAAAGGTGTACTGCCCAAACGTATATTTTTTGTTTTATATTTGTTTCAGGACTAAATTAACAGCTTTCTATAGGGAACTGCTTTGCTCTTGTATTTACTGGCCTACTTTTAACCCTTTGTGTTCTGCATGTCATACTCTCTAACATGACTTTTCATTGGACCATATAAGTCATTTATATTCCCATTCAGACAGTCCCTGGAGCAAAATGCCTCGTGGATGACAATGACAAACTCGTGCCCAGCCACGTTAATGCTTTGCAGCAGGGCAGGAAGGGAGAGGAGGAAACTCCACTTGAGGAAGAAGCTGCCCTGATAAGCCTTTGGATCTCCAGGGGGGCAGCAGTGAATGGGAGGTGTGAGGAGAGCAGGATTTGGGCATTGTGTGCTCAGAGAATGAAAGAAGGAAAGCAGCCCTGGCTGCTCCTGGGTGGGCAGGCAGAGCCTTCAGATGATCAGGAACTTCTCTGCCAGGGGAGGGTAAACTGGAGAACTGTTCTAAAGCAGCATACATAGCAGGGATCCCATTCTATTTCTTTGCTTTAAAAGATTATTTTGGACTTCAAGAAGTCTGTTGAGTAAACAACTGCATGCTACTGTTGAAGATTTTTGTCCCACAGTTTCACAAACATAGTTGAGTAGGATCACTGAGCATATCTTAGTCTTGTACTCTGAGGATCAGGTTTCCACATATCATTACTGTATTTTAGCTACTGTACAAACTTTTATTTTGTTGAATTCAGTTGCTTGGAAAATATACTGGCTATAGAAATCAAATTGGGCCCAATTCTGTCTTCAATGAAGCTTAAAGAAAAAAGAAGTTCCATTGAAGTAAATGGATATCATAAGCATTCTCAATTCATTATTGAATGCAGTATATTAGAGAAGCATGGCTATAAGAACTACCTTTTGATCATATTTCTTGAATAGCAGCTTAGTCTGAGTGTACAGTCCCTTTTTTATTAGCTTTCATGACAAACATCAAAGAAACAAATGTTTCTATAAACTTCTATTTGTAGAAATTGTATAGAAAGTATCCCTCATTAATTCAGAACCACTGAATCAGTTGTCAAAGAGACCAGCTGTGAATTCTGATAATTGCCTAATTAATCTAATGATACATTTTTCCTATCATGATCCATCTAATACATTTCTGCACTGGATTTAAATTCTGCAGCTGAGTTGTCTTGATGCCGGTTTTGGATAGTGACTTTTAAAACTGAAATATGCTTAGGTGCATTAATAAAGCTGAGCAAGTAGAAGTCATTTTCCACTAACTCAATTATTCTCAGTAAATGTATGGAAATAAATGATCTCAAGGATGTGGGGGTTTCATTATTATTCAACTGGTAGGTTTCTAAATGAGTAGCAGAACTTGGTTAACTGGTATTTCTCCTATTCATCATTATTCTGCCCAGGTGGAGAATATACTGGAGTATTGAAATGGGAGCTGGCAGTCTTGGGAGATTAAGAATTCTTGCAGCTCCAAGGGTGGCCAAACTATGTAATGCTGTTTTGGGATAATTAGCCTACTTTGTATAGTCATTCTGATATCTTTTTCCTAAGCTTTGATTCCAGGCAGTTCTGTAGTTGTGCAAATCACAAAACAGAGCCTTAAATGCATCTCCCCAGAAAGAGCTCAGAACGAATTAGTCTGCCAGGCATACATGTGTGGATAATCAATTAAACTAATATAGGCTTGATTTAAAACAAAACAAATAATTAAGCATGTACAACAGGTTAGTGCTAAAATACAGGCTAAAGGGAAATAGTGCAGTTACAAATATACTGCTGATAGATAACTACTGTCATTTGGTAGAGTTCACTTGATACCAATTTCAACTTTATTATTGTGTCTGTGAGTAGTAGAAAATTTCAGAGACTAAATGGGAATTGGAAAACAAATAATTGCCAGCAATTTGGGATTTCTTTTTTATTGCAAAATTCTTTTTTTCCCCTGCACTTTCTGTATAGCAAGACCCAATAGTATCTAGTAGAGCCTCTTTTTTTTTTGGGGGGGGGGGCTGGGGAGGGAGGGGAAATTACCAGTGGTCTTCCAGTTCCTGCTCTGTCCAGAGAACTGACAAATAATGATTTTACACACTGAGCAGACTGTCACTTGAACTGGTTTTCCATTCTCCACAGCACTGATATTATTATTTATTTTTTTTTGTTTCAACCTTGTCTTGAGAAGAAAAGTGGCTTTTAAATTTGGAATTTTGTATGCCACTGGATTCTTTTCACCTTCTCCACTGTTCAGTAATCCTTATGGCAAAGTTTGTGATTTATGCCATATATTAATTTAGAAAATATATTATATAAATAAAAAAACAGCAAAGGTAAGGATGATAGGTGATTGTAAGGGTTATCCTTTATTGGTAAGCAAGTGCTACCGTGATATTGTCTTTGGAAAGTCACTTCTCCTGTTGCAGCTGATATTCTGGATGTCCTAAGAGAGCTTTAGTGGAATTATTTCTACATACTTATGACAGGAAAGAAGCATTCACATGAAGTCTAATCTTGTTCTCATCTCTTACAGCAGAGATTGACTGTACAAGAAAAGGAATGTGTGGGGACAGGGGGTCTGTGACTGCATGTTTGGTTTATTCTCCTTCACTTACCACCTGTGCTTCAGCCATCTGGAATTTAAGCAAATATGCTGGATATTTAATAAATATTTCAACTTATACTGCAAAAAATTTTTATTTAGCTTGCATTAAATGCAAATGAAATGTAAATGAAAGTTATCTCAGCCTGTACAATTATGTTGGAGAAGTTGAAAGCCGTATCTTTCAACCTGATGATTAAAATACTGGGCACATGGGCTAATATTTCACTACTGGATTGTGAAAGAATTGACTCATTTTAATGGCTAGAGGCAATGGAAAAAACCATGTGCAACTCACTCCTACTGTTTCTGTAGAAGTGAATGGAGTTGTTTCTATGACAAGAGGAAATGCTCATAAAACTTTTATTTTTCAAAGAAGAAGAGGTCACTTGTTGCATAGAAGATTTTTTCATGCTAAATTACTGTTCATGCCATATAGTGCTCTCCTTGATGGCAAAGATACAAATATGTTAAAATTATTTCCCGTTGTTAAATGGATAGGAGCTGTTAAGGCATGATGACAAGATTGCTTTAAGCAACAGGTACTTCAGTGAAATGAGAATATTTTGGAGTGGTGAAGTCTGCAGTCAAGATTAGAGGATACCATTTTCCTTCTTTATCACCAAAGAGGTGATAAATGGGTTAGGTTTGAATGATTTTACATCCTTATATTTAATTTCTATAAACATAACCAGCAATACTGGTTCAGTCTTGCTGCAGATTTCCTGAAGGGAAATGTACTTAAAACCTAAATGCCACTGTAAAGCTGAGCTTTCTTTTCAGTTTTCTTCCCTTTAAGAAATACTTTGTAAGGTATGTTGAAGGTTGTGCTTCATTTTGGCCCCTCCTAACAATTATTGGTGTGAACTTTCCAACATTTATCTACCAACTTAGAGTTCAACACAAAAAGTTGATTTTTCTCTCCTTTAACTTCCTGACTTGTTTATTTAGACTGAATGTTCACAGGAGAAGAGAGAATTTTTTTTTTTACTCTATCTTTCCAAAGGTTCAGTGATGCCCTCAACTTGGTGAAATATTTCTGTTGTCAGTAATGCTAAAATTTGAGTAAAAATTATGTCTGTAGTTAGATTTTTTAACTTTTTGGGGCTGCTTTAGGAGGCTTTCTCCTCCTTTCTTTTAAGGAAGAGGAAAATAAAATACTTTTTTGGTCATAAGTCATCTTTTTTATACATGCTTGCATGGTAGATGAGTAGGTCTTTGTGCTTTTTAAAACTTTTGTGCTGTATTTGGTAATATGCTCAGTAGCATCACCCTCTTTGTGCTTTTTGCTGCATCTGGGTTAAGGTTGCCTGGTTTATTTTAGCTACACACTTTTAAAAGAGCAGAAAAAGGATCCCTCTAGGGTTTTTTCAAACAATCTAAAAACCTGTGCTCACTACAGCTCCTGAAATCATATTCCTAATTTGACCGTGGGTCAAAAAACTCTCAGCCTTGAAAACTAGTGTGGCTTCCATAATTGAAGTTGGTACAGTCTGGAATATTACAATCCCTTTAATTCAAGCATTAAAATAAAACCTATTCATTTCATTAATAATAAAATACTGGATTTCTTATATTTGTCCTCTGATTTCTGAACTTGAGGAAATAATTTCCCTCGATTTTTCAGGATTCCTTTTGGCCAGAGCAACATTGCTGGGAATGCTTATTGAATCTATTTCTTACACAGAAATGAAAAGCTGTGTTTCATCAGTTGTTTTCAGCTGCTGGTGCTTTAAGGAGAATGCTGCCTAACCATGGCAGTCAGCTAAACTAAATTGGGCACTAGAAACCTCTCTTGTTCCTTCTTTGTCAGGCAAAACGTGGCATTGGAGAAAATTTATCTTGAATGTGATTGAAGACTCAGTTATTAGCTATATTTTGGAACTCTGAGCAAAAGCATACAGAGAGCAATGTAAATGGAGCTGTTCAGAGAATAAGCTGTTCTCTGCAGGAACAAAGACATGCAGGGAATTGTCCAAGAAGAAACTGCTGATTAAAGTGTTGGCTGATAATCACTTTTGTGTATGCTTGAATTATGCCACTAAACCCCCTTTCTGTTCAAAACCATCTGCAGGGATTGCATATTTGTAAACAAAGACAGATTAAGATAATTTATTAATTCTTTGTCTGCCATCCACTCATTATTTCTATTAGAAGTATCCACTTCTAAGCTCCCAGCCATGGTAACCTCTGAGCACTGAGACAACATTTTAATTGGCTTACAAGTATGAATCAGCTTTTGTCCTTATATAAAACACGAATGTTTCAGAATCTAATTCGTGCTAGGAAATACATGCTTTCAGGATTAGGGACAATGCATTAACTTCAGTGAGTGCAGATGTGCAGGGAGTCCTGTAAATTAGGCACACTCCTTGTTCTAACCAGCATGGACAAAAACTTCCAGAGGGAGAGGACAGGGAGCTGGTGTGAGAAGTTATTCAGGTTATCTGTGCCAGCTCTTTGCAGCAGCAAATGTACTTAATGCTCCCAAAGCCAGGCTTTGGAATTGCAGAGGGAGTAAGTACTCTGGCTTAGCAATTAGCCACGGGAAAGTAAAGCTGTGTCTTACGTGGAAAGAGATGAAAGGTTGGTTAATTGATCTTCTCCTGAGTGCCAAACATGGAGCAGCACAGAGAGGCATCCTGTCAATACATGTTTAACACTATCAGAGAAAGACAGTAGAGAACATCCTTTCTCCCAATTATCCATTAAGCTGCAGTGGAGCATCCCATCTACCAAATCCGTCCAGGTCTCTATGAATTAGAGCATCACAGCTGAATGGTTTTATTAGATCTGTGTCTAGAGCTGAAAAGACTAGGTGCTTTACATATGGAAAAAAAATGGTTGCAGCAAAAAAATTCTCAGTAAGATTGTCTCTTTCCTTTGCTTTTTTAAATAGAATCAGTTTTCTGTACTTTCTTTCCCATTTGGGCTCATTATTCTGCTTTTGTTTCCTAATCCTCAATGTTATCAGAAACGTTTTTGATATATCTATTTAAATATACTTGTATTTCTAAAAAATTTTTGTAACAGAGCCTGACCTAGTCTAAATGCATAAATACCCAACTATTCTTTTTATTAGGCCAAAAAAAAATAATTCCTTCTAATGTGTCATGAGTAAAGCTTGAAAACATTATGTGTATATATAGTGTGTTAGTACATGGACATGTGTGTAAATAATCTGAACAATGTTGATAGCCAGGATGTGTATGTCTGTTATAAAAAGGGTCTATACTGTTACATGATCTTAGTCCAGACACCAGTCCATGTGGGAAAACCCCTTCAAGAGCCTCCAATTTTGCTGTTACAGTTCACAGAGCTTGAAAAGTTTTTTGTAGAAAAAAAGAGTACAACAGGATTCTCCCAAGGTCTGTTGGGATAAAAGATGCTGAGATGAGACACTGTTGGATGAGAATGCTTTGACTTTCGTGGTGTATCTACAGCCTAAAATAGAAGAACCTGGTAATGAAGAACCTGTGGCTTATTGAACTATGAATCCACCTGTAGTGAAGTGACAGGAGAGTTGGTGTCACTTACCTGCAAGCTTTAGGCAGCAGGAATTCTCTTTCTTCCCTTCCTGGGATCTCTGAAAAATGAAAGTTCAATTCATTATGAGTCACAGGTCCCAATATATTAATGAAGTTCAGAGCCAGTTGTAGTAATAACTCAAGAAAAATAAGAGAAGCTTGTGATTACATGTACATGAAATTAAGTCAATTTTTTGTTATTTTTTTGCTACAAATCAAAAGAGGACTGCTCTAAAAAATACTTTGTTTTACATTAGGATTGCAGTGTAATTCTATGTTCTCATGTTGACATTTCATTTCATGCTTCCTATTTTTTTAGTATTTGAAAGTCTGAATATTTTATTTTCCTGCCTGTATTTTCCTAAGCATGTGTCATAGTCCACAAATTCATACAACCAGCTGAGAACTCTCTGTATAACTGAGAATATATTTACCTGAAGCTGCAAAGCTGATGTATCCTCAGCAAGAAAAAGCACAGCAGTCATACTCTTCAGACTCCTAGTTGTGTACTTGATTAAATACTTTGTTAGTAGGAATTTGAGCAAAAATGACCCCAGTCAGTTGCCTTAGAAAAGTTTGCTCAGGATACAAACAAACAGCTATGGGGAGTTCTGCAGAGTGGATTTTGGCACTGTCAATATTTTTCAATCTTTCATCTCTTAAACCCTACTGCTTTTTTAAATAGAAGTAGGGCTTTTCTCCCCTCCTGGAGCAGCTATGACTGATTGCATTCCACAGCAGTGGCACGGGATAGAGTGTGCAGAGGCTGTGGATCCACTTCTTCCACATGGGGAATCAGGTGTTAGATGCTCTGTGATATCTTGTATGTCATTTGTATTTTACCTGGAGAGCACTATCAGATATGTGCATAATCTGAATAAAATATCCTCTCTGGAGCTAGGCACATGCACAGCACCAGCAACGTTTGTGCCACTGGCCAAAGAGTTTGCAGTGGCGTCATCAAACATGATTTCCCTTTACTTTGCAACTGATCATATGAGGTAAAACAAGTACTGAATAACAAGCAGTTGGGTTATATTTAATGTTCTGTAATAGTGGTGTGTGAGAGAACTTCAGATCATCTCTCCATTTTTTCTTTGTGCAAGATGAGTTTCTTCCAAATCCTGTAAAAGGACTAGGTAGCAAGTTCGCCTATTTTACAGCATCTTATATAATTAGGACTTCCACTTATCAGTGCGAAGATCCCCAGTCACAGGATGACTTCAGCATTGTGCTTTAGTTGATTGGGGTGAAGGGAATTAAGAGGGAGCTGTGTGAAGAAACATACTCCCATTCCAGTTTAAGTTTAATTACAGATAATGTTGAACAGCCAGTGGTTTGGTATTAGGTTTGATTTACTTAGTTTGTTCATTATCACAGAAGTGTTACTCCTGTTCTGGGGCTGGGAAGGAGATGCAAAGGGGATTGAAGTAATTTCCTCAAACAAACTTTAACTGTTTTTTCTGTTATGTGTAGCAGGAACTGGTTTAACATCAAATATATTCAGCTTACTATGATGTGGGGTTTCAATACATAAACTACTCCAGTGTGCCTTATTTGTACATGGTTTCACCACAAATAGTTCATATGAGTGTGGCTCCAGTTTCAGTCTATGCCAAATGAGTATTTAGATAAATGTTCACAGACCATATTGGAAAGATTTTATATTAGCCATAATTATATGCCAGTGTTGGTCACTCAAATCTGTGCTGAAGTGAATAATAAGTTTCAGTACTTATTTTGGAGCATGCATTCTGAAATTACTCTGTATTTTTGCTCTCTGAGTATCAGGCACTGATTGTGTTGACTTTTAAGGAACTGGTGTGTGTTCTTGCTTGTGAAGCTTTGGTTGAGGATGAAGTTGTGGGCGACTTCTTTATTCCTTTGTTTCTTTCTCATAGTAATACTTACAGAATCATGATTGTTATTAGTTGTCATTGTGTTTTTAAATATAAAATTATAGGGATTTTACAGAGATCGAGAGGCTGGTAAATACATAAGGTACTAAAAGTTCATGGGAGCTTGCAGGTTCTTGTTGAGAAAGGGTTAGAAAGCAAATAACTGCTTGTGTTGAGGTTTGCTATTTTTTTTTCCCTAAGGGAGAAAACAATTCTTAAATGAATGGTTTCCTTTAAAATGAAACTATTAGATTAGTATGCAGACATTGTTTCATAAAGAGTGAAAACTGGAAAGGTTCTCCTCTACGGCCAGCTAATGGAAAAGACTGAAAACAGCAAATATGTCTTCCCCCCCTGCTTATTCTGCACTGAAGTTGGCCCCTGAGCTTCTAGAAGAAAGCAGCCCATGTACTCAGAAAAATCAAGTGCTATTGCTGTGCCTGATCTCTGTAAGAGTAAAGTGGAAATGAGGATTTTTGTATGTTTAGAGGGTTTTTTTAATGATTTCATTGTGTTCATCATAAGCACTAACCAACATCTGCCTCAAAGGCTATGTACCAAGCTAACAAGTGTCTGTATTCTGTGATGGTATGTTGTTTGTATAGCTGAATGTGTGCCAGAGACCAGGAAGCTTACAAAATTAATTTACTTTTCCTGTTATGACCTGCTGCACAGGGTTGTGCAATGCTGTCAAGTGGCTTGTGTACCTTTTTTATTCATCCAGGCTCATCCCTGACCCTGTATAATAATGAAATCAAAAGTTTTTCTTGTGGGAGAGTCCATTGGGCAGTTTTGAAATGGTAGCCCACTGAAAAAAATTAATCTTAAGAACTGGTGATGCAATGAAAAATACTGTTGGCATGACTGAGTAGTAAGTGAGCAGTTAGAAAGCTGCATGAGACAAAACACTTTCCATGGAGACAGAATGAAACCTAAGCCAGAAAAGTCCAGCACAAACCTATGATGTCACATATGTGTTTGGTTTTGCCTGTAAATGTGTTTCTCTTAATATATGTTAGAAATCTGTTCTTCACATTGACTCTTGTATTTTATGTTGTTATTGGATATTAAGTTAAGAGCATAACAGCTCATTTCTAGCAAGGTATGAGAGGCTCTTTAAAATATATCATATTTATTTGATGTTGAACGATGATTTAATCTTGAAATTGAGGTTATTTTATTTGAAATGGTGTGGAAAAAAACCTACCTTCAGCTCTGCAGATTCCATTATCTCTGAGGTGACAAGGTGTAAGCAACGTCTTAAGACAATTAGTGTTAAGACAATAATCCTAATGTAATTGATATTTCAGGCAGGTGACAGTCCTGAAGAGCCATTTTTCCAAGTCCACTGTCAATTTTGGCAGCAGATTGATAAACAAGGGTCCCATAAAGTTAGGATGAGCAAACATTAGAGCTCAGTGTGTTTCTCTAAGGCATGGCAGTTTGGATGGAACCATGGTTTTAGAAACCAGGGTGTATTTTAAGCAGTTGAAGCAGCTGGAAATAAAAATTCAGTCTGTGGCAGCAAAGGAAAAATCTATCCATGATCCTGGTGCCATTCTATGCGCTTCCCACATGGAATAGCTTCGGTCACTTCTTACACTGTTTTCATTCATAAAATACTCCTGTCTAGTCATAAGTGTGTATTTTGTGGCATCTGCTTCTCTCTTTCTGCTGAGGGCAGTGGGAATCTGGGATAGGATGGTCCCAGGTCACTGTTCAGGGATCTGTCTTACAGCAAACGTGCACAGAGCTGTTCTCACAATTATAAAGCTCCAGTTGAATTCCCTGAGAGCAGCTCTTCCCTATAGCAATTGCCATGGATATCAAATAGCTGGTCTACAATAAATTCTGATTCTGAATGTCAAGCTGTTCAAACACTCTATAATCAGCATTGTGGAGATAACAAACTTTCCTTCATAAGTGCTGGTTGTGACATGTTAATTTTGAAAGTAATAATAGCCACAGGGTAAGTGTGTAAATTATCACTTTTCAGATGCAGTTTTTACATTAAGACAATTCTTCAAAGCCAAAATAGCAGAAGAATTAGCAGATATGTAAGCCTTCAGTTAAATGCTGCATGGTTCTATTTTTCATTCAAGGAAATATGGTTTTATTGCTTGTAGTTCCAGGGAATTTTCAGCTTTATATTGTTTGGTTTTTTAAAAAAATCTTACTAATAAAGGATTTTGGGTTGTTTAACATATTCTCAGGAGTCTGTGCTCCAAACTTTGCCCTCCAGTTGGTATTACGGTATCAGTAATTGCTGCCTTGTGTTAACATTTATTTAAAGCTGCTGATTTAACATTTAAAAATTCTGAGGTTAATGGATCTGTATTCACGGATCCATTAACCTCAATAAAAACAAATGGGACCTTTAGTGAACTAAAATAAGTGCAGATCAAGGATACACTTTCACTAATACTTACTGATAGCATTTAGATTGTACTGTTAAAATGTCAGGTCATAAAAAGGGCTGGTAATGTAGTAATATTCAAGGTGAATTTCAGTGTTTCAGTCACTTCCATGACCCAAGATAGGATAGTTTAAGATTAAGCAAGTTCAGTGTTCTAATTGCAAGGTATTCTGGGTGGATTGCTCTATAAATGGTCTGTTATTGGGCCTGAGCTGGGTTTGCTTTAGAATGAAATTGGTTTGAATGCATGTTCATCTCATGAGCGAATTATTATAGTGTAGTTAAATTACAAACATTTGTCTTTTTCTATATAGAAATTGACTTCTAGCTTGCAGCACAGGAGAAAGCTGTAATACTTAAGAAATTAATTAATAAATAATGTGATGCATTTCCTGGGAGCTGCTTTCCTTTAGTCCACACATTTAATCTAACGTTGCCATAAAAAATATGGAGATCTAGAAACACTGTTTAAAAGAGCTCATCACTTCCTCAGTTCATCTCCTGTATCATAATCAGCAAGTCTGCTTTTACAGTAGGTCTGTGCAGAAATACGAAGTGTAAATCCTGACTTGGATTCATTGACACAGACATATTTGCTTTTGTGGGAATGAGTTGATTCCTCAATGAACATGTGATTACATCTCTGTAGATCTTTAGAGCCTGTTTATCAAAATTGTGGTTTCTCTCAAGGTCTTACATAGGCATTAAAGTGCACTAATACTTCAGGAAGCTGTGAGTTGCTCAGTGCTGACACCACTGTTGGACTTGAAGAGTGAGGTCATAAATCACCAGCAATGCCTCTGTCCTGTGTTTGTGTATAGAAATACCTTAAAGTAACTTAAATACTAAAAATTTATTGTTATTTTAATCACACAAAAGGGAGAGGTGGGAAATCACCCAACAGAGAACTTTGAAGAGTCTTATATGGGCAGTTTGGAGCTGTATTATACTGAACTTATTATACTGATGGGTCAATATATAGTAATTTACTTATATGGGCATGCAAAGTTTTAATGGATGGTTATTGAAAACCATGATATTTTCTACGTGGAAAACAATTAGAGGAAAGGTGTGCAAAGGCACCTAAGCCTTTAGAAGCCAAAGTCCTTTGAAAAATTCATGTTACCAGCATGTTCAGAAGCTTTAGTGGCTTCATTTACTGTAACGAACAAGGCTGCAATATAGTCCTGGGTAATACACCAGAAATAAAAATAGTTTTGAATATTTTTGGGTTTAGAAAATCAATTTAAAAAGCAGGAAGTATATATAAGAGATCAGTTTGAGTCCAGTCCCAAGAATGTGATGCTTTTCCTTCAAATTTCAGCTATTTTTACTGAAGAGTTTACTGTATTATACAGAGAGAACTGGAGTCTAAACTGGGCTTCTCTATGAGCTTGTACAATTCAAAGTAATCCACTATTTATCACTGGGTTTTCTAATAGGAATACTGATTATCCTGTACACATAACAACAAACACTTGTCTATTAAAATCTTTTAAGAAACAAAACTAAAAAAAATAAGTCTCTGTGACAAGTCCACAGATGTCACAGAGCAGTAGCTTTCCAAGGTATAAGTGTAGAACAAACTGAACTATAGCTGTCAAACAAGAGAGGTGAATACCTTAGATCTACTGCCATAATATGTGCTTTGATAAATAGACCCCAACACTGGTTAAGAAAAACAGAGAAAAGCCATTTTTAAAGTACTTCTCTATTTAGAAAAATAGACAATGTCAGTTTTCTGCTGCTGTGATTTCATTTCAACTCTACTACACATCAAGTAGATTGGATTCTCATGTTGGAAACCAGAATGCATCACTGTGTGAATGGAAATGCATTACTCTGTGAATTGGAATGAATTAGGCACACTCTAATGCCCTGTTGTCCTGTCATATTTCTGCCCCTTTAAGAATAGTCCTCGTGAGAATTTACTATTACATCTAGGACAACACTTTAGATAAAATTAAATGGAGTTTTTCATCTGTTAAATTTTATTAGTAGTTATATTAGGGTTTTTTAAGCAGTCGAAATATGTTTTCTCTGAAAGTTTCACTTAAATCATTCACCAGTTGGCTGATGTGAATGAACCTTAGGAATGTTATCTTTAATCAATATTAGGTGGCATTAAAATCTCCAATTGCACTCTCAACTCTTTGAAATGCAGGGGTTTTGTGTTTTTTTTGTTTTGTTTTGTTTTATCACTAGGGTATTCCTGTGCTTTTGTTGAATTGGATGTTGAGCTTTCAGGTTCTTTAAAAAATTCCACTCTAAATTCTTAACTGAGGTACCATCAGCAGTTTCCAAATCTATTGTTGGAGCTATATTATCTCTAAGAATATTTGAGACATCAGCTAAATCTTTTTCACTACCTTGGAATCAAGCCTTATGAGTATCTACTTTGCACTTAAAAATAAGTCTTTTTACATATAACTCTTTACTTAATGATGTGGTCATGACAAGAGCGTTTTGAAAAAATAGTTAATAGAATGCTCATGCCATGGAATTTTAGCCAGAATGGCAAATTGTTTAAAGAGAATAAATACTTTCTGCCAGGTGGCCCGTGGTGTTTCCTCCTCTGATCTGTATCTAGGCTGTAGCCAAGTTTGTGCTGTTTCGTTTTTCAGGAGTCTTTCCTGTGACCTAAATCTGCTAATGACACACAACAGCGGAGGAATGTGCTTACCATTCTCCTTTGGTGCTCTTTTATTAATGGACTGTAGTGATGAGAAGATCTGTTATTGATTATTGTGTATTGGCCCCAGTTCAGCTGAGTGCTGCAGCACTGTGCTGGCTTGGAGTGGAAAAGTGTATTAAATACCATTAGAGTATTGACACAGTTAGGTTGAGGACCAGCCCAAGAGTCATACTGAACTGCTTTTATAAGTAAGTTTAAGAGTCAAAAAAAGACAAACACACCGCATGACATCACAAGACAAACATTAAGTTTTTTTAACTTACAAAATATGTGAGTCATTAATTTACAGCTCTCTCCAGGTTACC
Organism: Empidonax traillii; assembly: GCF_003031625.1. Classification (NCBI taxonomy): domain Eukaryota; kingdom Metazoa; phylum Chordata; class Aves; order Passeriformes; family Tyrannidae; genus Empidonax; species Empidonax traillii. Next base: position 4,383,358 of record NW_020955215.1, read on the forward strand.
CCTCTGTTACAATATGTATTCTGTTGTAGGAAAGAATGAAGGAATTTACTTCTGATGTTGCATTTACATTTGGTGTTATATCACCAAATCACAGAATGGTTCAGGTTGAAAGGGGCCGCTGAGGTCTAATCCAACCTCCCTGCTCCAGCAGGGTCATCCTTCCTATTACATCACTTTGCACAGCTGAAGTTGCACGTAAGTTCTCAGCCCACCTGAAAATGTTACTTCAGGGTTTAAGTCTGAGCATCAGGAAAATCCTTCCCCTGAAATCCTGTGTCGGATCTTCTGCATTTTGTATATAAAAACAAACGAAACCAAATAAAAACAAAACCAACCCAAACGACAAACCAACCCCCTACCTCCATCCCAGAGACTGAACTGTTTGCCTGTGCTTTTCTACATATTAGTGAACAGTATGATTTGCATGAAAATATGTTTGTCTTCAAAACTGAAAGAAATGCAGAATGCTGCTCAAAGCAGAGATTTACCAAGTGTCTAATTCTTTTAGTAACAGATCTCTTTCCCAAAAGTCTTTTCAAACATATTTCTCTAAGGATTTTCAGTATATTTGACCGAGGCCCTCTGTTAAAGAGGCAAAATCCCCCTGTGCTTCACAACCTTTGAGCGTGACTGGTGGAATTCATTTTTCTTCGTGGTAGGAAATTGTGGAGTAACCTCTAAGGAGTCTGTATATGAAGGTGTCCTGGAGCATATTGTGGTTTGGGTTTCTTTAGAAGATATTCCTTCCTTGTTTTCATTACAAAAACAAAACAAAGAAACAAAATGAAACCAACCAACCAGACAACTATCACCAAAAGAAACATTTAAAAAAACCCCAAACAAACAAACAAACAAAATGAAACCAACCAACCAGACAACAATCACCAAAAGAAACATTTTAAAAAAACCCAAACAAACAAACAAACAAAAAAACCCCACAACCAAAACGCAGAAAACTCCCTATTTCTTGAGTTTAAATGGAATATCTTGTATTTCAGTTTGTGCCCACTGCCTCTTGTCTGTTCACTTGTCTATTCATTTACTTTGCATCTGTGAAAGATTAGGTTAAATTATGCAATTACAGTGATATATAATAGACCTCTAGTTCAAGAATGCCGGTAATTTTTTTTTTTTTGATACTACAGAGAGGCAGAATGAAAATGTGGGTGACAGTTGTTCAGGGAGAGTTTCCTTGTATCTGGTGTGTTAGTGCAGTCACACCTCATCTGTTTTGTTGCTATGGTTTTCAAACATAAAGAGCAGTAGTGAAACAAAGAGGTTTAGACTGTGGGATATCTAATGGTCTTTAATTAAATTATCCAAACAGTGACTGGATATCAATAAGAAGCCTTTTGCTCTCATTTTCCTGAAGGGCATCTCAAGGAATACAGGGCTTTCCATTTGCTAAAATTCCTTATGTTGTTTGGGGACGCACACAAACCAAACCAACAAAGGAACCAAGCCCAAACAGTTTGAAAATAATCGGATATTCAGCATACGAAATGCAGCAGAAGTTTGATTGATGACTTTTACCCCCTAGGATGTGTACTGTGACCCATTATTCCTGGAACATGATTTGATGCAGCACAGTTTAGTTAGTGTATTGAAGGTTCTATATAAATTGCTACAACTGAGCTGAAAGCATGCTCAAGTGTGAAAACATTGCAATGAGTTTTGGTACTTTCCAGCTTCAGTCTCCAGTTTTCCTTTATTTCATGTTAAAACTAATGGTAAGATTGGGAAATATTTATCCAAATTTAAATTACAAAAAAGTCTGAAATCTCTCTTTATTCCCATTAGTCTATGACAAAACATAATAATCAGAGCAACCACATTTTCTTCCATGTGTCTCAATATGGGAAACTATATTCCTCAATATTTAAATAGATTATTAAAAGTATAGGCTGCTAAATGTGAAACAGATGGATATTGGAGATAAAACTATCTGCCCCAAATAATTTTTCTAAAATATCCAGTATTCTGTGCATTTTTTTAATCCAAAAGGAGGGTCTCCTTGCTTGTCTCTGGCTAATGATCAGCTGGAAGATGGGAACTCTGAAATGTGGATTTATCATGGCAGCTTTAGCTTGTGAGTGAATTGCTGGCCTTGGTATCTGGAGATTTGCTTCACAGGGCATCACCTTATCAGTTCTGCTCTTCCTGGGTTTGAAGGGCTTTCGAGGCTGAAGGGCCCATCTCTAACCAGCACCCTTCCAGCTATTTCCTCTGGTGGGAGCTTGGGTTTGCCATCACTGAGGCTTGATTTAGGACCCATGTATTTTATTCACTCTTTATTTACCTGTTGTTTTGGATTGTAATGACTGTAATTGAAGCACCTAATTATAAAAGAGGTTATTAAGTAAATAAATTAATCAGATTGCATTTCATGGTAATATAATCAAGATGATATTTGCCTAGTAAAGTATTATCATTTTATAAATAGTTCATGATATCTGACTGTTTACATATATATTCATGAATATATTAACATTCAGGAAAAGTATTTCAACAGAATTCTAAAGTAGTCTATTTTAGATCTTATTTTTTAAAGTTGTTTAACGTAACAATAACACACTGTTTTACATACTTTTATTTGTCTTCCATAACACATGAATGCACTGTAAACAGTTACAGAAAAGTGAAACTATGTTCTTTAAAAAAGCCTCTTTTGATATTATATCTGCTGGGGTTTGGATTTCACAACTCACTGAATATCCTGGGCCTCACTATCTTATGTAAAGAGAATAGCAGATTATAAGCTTACTTATTACCATTTCATTTTTTATGATCTCACAAACAAGCTCAGCAGCCTTCCTTCTCAGCCTCCACAAGCTGTGGTAACTAAATAAAACTAAGCTTGTAATTCATCCCCTTGTATTTAAAATGCTTCGGCAGAAATATCTGTTTTAGCCTTCTCTCTGCCACACAACATAAGCAGAACAGAAGGTTGGGTAGTACGTAGATGACATCCTAATCATTAAAAAACGAACAAGAGCAACTGAAATTCAGCACTGGTTCTTCACCCCTATAATAAGAGCAATTCACAGTCAGATAAAATTGAGGGCTGATGTGCTGAGAACAATTAAGCAATGAAGGCAGTTGGTTATGGTAGACATTATATGAGAAGCCTTTTCAGATATGACAGAGTAAGTGTGTATTGGCACAGAGCTATAGTGGCATTCCCAGTCTGTCTTGGTTAAAACACACAATTGTATTAATTTTAATCTGACAACAGGGTATGGCACTTCGGGTTCAGCTGGTAGGAATTAGTAAATTCCTTCTGTAAAGTCAGAACTGAATTTTACTGTAAACAAGGCAGCTAAGCAAGTACACCCACTGATGGTTTTCCCCTAGTGTATCTTTTCTTAAACAAGGAGAACACAGCACTGTTTGGAGAAATGTAAAGCACAGTTTGGAAATAAGGTGCCATTACTATTGCCTTTTGTTACCTACAGTCTGGGTGAATGTCATCTTATTCTACACAGTGTTGCTAAGCAGGCATGTTGGTGCTGGTAATGTTTCTGTAAACCTTTGGTAATTCATCCTCACATTTGGTATTTGACACAAGCTGAGAAGCTCAAGGAACCAGAGGTGGGTTTTCATGGGAACAGCTCTGATCTGGAACTGAAGATCATGGCAGAATATGAGAACCTTTCGCTTGCCCAGCTTCTTATGTTTGTTCAGGTTCTGCTGCTGAATGAACTCAAACGCTAATCCTGGCTCTACAAAAACTTGTATTAAAATGTGTACATCATGGAAGGTCTGTTTGAAAATGCTGAGCAGAGGCTCCTTTGGTGTTCTTACCTGGAAGATTTTTGGAATTTCAAATGAACTCTACTCAACTTTTATCTCAGTTGGAATTCTTGGACTCTTAAGCAATAGAGAATAACCTGATTGATTTCAGCTGTCCTGAAATTTGACTCCTGCTGAAGAGATGATATACAAAAAATTAAGGCTGGTCTCCTGGATGGGACAATAAATTAAAATATTAGAGGTAGCCTTTTGTCTCATTTGAAAAATGAAAAGGAAAAAAAGAAAAAAAGAGGAAAAAACCCCTAGCTCAAACCAAACCACTACTGAGTTTGTGAATTCATATTGTTTCATTTCTGTTAAAAAGTCTTAGTTGCCTATCTAACTATCCAAACACATGGATGCCTAACCCCATGGAATTTCATGGAAATTAATAGCTGGGAGTTTTAAAAATCTTACTTGGTGCTCACCTGGTAGTTGCCTAATACCTTGAAAGTCTGATCCTGTTGTAGTATTCAAAGATGAAAAGTCTATTAAATAATCACTAACAGACTATATTTTATAGGTTGCTGTCTTTATAAAAGTCAAATAGAATAAAAATTAAAATACATCCCGTTCTTGATAGTGTAACACATTTACAGAAAAATCTGCAGTAGGAAAATTACTTTAGGCTTGACCTGAAAATTAAAACCAAAAACCAAAAACCAAACCAAACAAACAAGGAAACAAAATAAAAAAAAAAAAAAAAAAAAAAAAAAAAAAAAAAAAAAAAAAAAAAAAAAAAAAAAAAAAAAAAANGCTGATTAGCATTCTGCATAGCCCAAGCACTCCCCCTTTCCAATCCATACATCTTATGTGCTGTATCCTTGACACACTTTTAGTCCTTTCAAAGCAGCTGATGTGGAGTGAACATTCAATCCATTTTGCTATTACCTTTATGAAAGCTACAGTGCACCTTGAGAAGAGCATGCCTGACCCAATTTGATCTTTCATTTCTAACACCATAGCTTGCTGACTTTCTAAAGGATACTCAAGAAAGGCTTATTAGCAGATGTTATCACTGGAATCACCTTTTCTGAAATAAGGAATGACAGGACCATCTGTTCATTTGTTGCTTGATAACCTAAGCTTCCGTGTTGTCCTGGAAATCCTGCTGATAGATCTATCTCCATGTGGTCACATAGCGCCGATCTGTTTGGAGTGGATTTTTATGTGGAGCAGAACAGAAAAAAAAAAAAAATTGGAAAACAGAAATGCTATTTTAAAGAGCAAATAGCAGAGGCTCCTGCAGAGCATGGGGAGAATTTTCAGCGGAAGCTGAGTGAAATGGTGCCACAAATCCCACTGCCTTGAAATGAAGGACAATGAAGCAGTGAACCTGTACTTGATGCTTATGGAAATTATATCTCTTATTAGTTTCTATAGCTGAAGGATGTGTGCACTGCTGATTAGTGAAGAACTTAAGTGCTACTGATAAGTGTATAGAAAAACAAGCAGTAAGGCTTAGAAATTCTCTGGAAATACAAAACAAATGATGAAATCTCTTTAGGGAAGTAATTGACCTTTTTAAATTATAAGCTCTAGAGTAGAAAGATTTAAGAGTACTAATTTGCAGCGAAGCAGGTGTGAGAACTTAACTGCTAACTTTTTACAAATATGGTGTGTGAAGTCTAAGCAGTCTGTAAGGTTAATATGAATATATAATAGGCATCTTAATAATCCAAAATATCTAGAAAAAAAAAAATGCTGTTTAGAATTACTCTCATGGCATTTGTAGCTATCCAAATCTTTAGTGACTAGTCACTGGTTATAGTTGTATACAGTTTTGAACAGAAGTCATCTATTATGGTTACATACAGATTTGTTAAAAAAACCAAGGAGAAATCATATATACTTGTTACAATTTACATGTTTATGTCGATTTTTTGGTAAAGCACAAACTGATATAAAAGTAGCTCATGAATGGAGATGCTTTGTTGGATGTTATATGCTGAGGGAGCATATATATTGCCAATGAGGGAGTTCAGTGTGGGCTTTACTCTTTACTGAGTCAAGGAATCATGGATTAATCCATCAAGAGCGAGAAATGCCACCCAATCTAACAGAGCATCAGTTGTTTCTCTAAGGAAGTGGAAAGGAGGGTAAGAAAGAACTGAAATTAGGGGATAAATTCCAGGTAGAATGTGTATTAGAGTTAAGAGTACAGCAATTCAACTGGAATCAGAGAAAAAATATCCTGTGGGATACAATATTGATACAAGTAGATAAATTGCAGGTTTTCTTTCATCTGCTCACTTATGCATTTTTAAACACGGTGTTGGGGAACATATTAATATATGTACAACCCCTCAACACATTTTCCAAGCTATTCAAAGGGTAGCAAAATTCCACCGAAGTGGAGCTGCAGAGGCTGGGTTGGGGCTGCATTAATCCATGTGGGAGGGCAGTGCCCCAGGGTTTGCATTTTAAGCAAGAAAACTGTCTGGCAGAATGGAGACTGTGTCTGAACCCTAATTGTCCATGCAAGATATTTCACCAAAACTACTGCAGAATATTGCTTTGGGGGCATAACAGCTCATTTTGGATTCCTTCACTAAACGGTGGCTCAGTGTAAGAAGGTGGTTCAGAACGTTACTTGTAGCAGGGGGAAAAAAGTCCCTCTTAAGGTGCTTTATTCCTCTGTTTGCTCCAGAGATGCTTAAATGATTGTGAGTCCAGGTACCTGAAGCCATATAGGCATGGAGTTATTGGGGATCTGGCCTTGTGCATGGTGAAAACATACATAAAATGTATCTGAAAGGTAAGAGACCTACGTTTTCAATTAATTCTTTTACTGGTTAATTTTTGTAACACTCGACCGAAAGAATGCCTGCTTGGCCTGCATATGACTAATTAGTAGGATTAACTCTTGTTTAAAAATGTTGCTTGAAAATACATAACAGTATGCATGGAGACTTGTAATGAAATTCCTAGAAAAAAAATTAACTCAGTTCTTCCACCAGGACTCTTTTCAGTACTCCCAGCACGGCAGGTGGAGAGGAAGGAAATTTCTTGTCCTCTAGGATTTTCTTTTCTGCCTGGGCATGAAAATTTTGCTGTAAATTCTGTATTTGTTCTTTTGTTTGCTGAAAGCTTTTTGAGTGATTGGCCAGTAAATATGAATGGCAGCGTTTAAGTTCACTTTCTGCAGGATATGCAGAGCTAAAGAGCCCCCTCCTTTTGCAGGGTCCTGTGGGAAAGCAAAAGAGCCATCACAAAATAGTTGGGAATGCTACCTGTTCATTTCCTCCAAACAGTGAATCTCTGAAAATAAATAAAGATATTGTTATTGTGGAACTATCTAGACTGCCAGGTTTTATGTGTACACTTTTATTTAAAGCATTTGAGGATGTTCTCTGCCTTCTTTAAAAATCAGGATTGACAAAGTTGTTCCCTTTTTGCATTTCTGGGACCAGGATACACTTACTGGTTTTTTGTTTGGGTTGGGTTGGTTTAGGGGTTTTTTTGTTTGTTTGTGGGGTTTTTTTTTGGTGGGAGTTGATCGTTTTGCTGTTGTTGTTTTCCCCTAAGAAAAAAATAAATTAAGGAAGTCCTTTAAAAAATGGGTGAGTTTCCTACATTGTGACAGGTTAGACATTTAGTTTGTACTTTAAGTGTGTCATAACTACTATTTTATTACTATAAAGGTGATGAATGCAAGGAAAAAAAAATTTATGGAAGTGGTTTATTGTCTATGAACTGTCACAGCTTGATTATATTCTCTATATCTTTCCAGTTTTGATTTGCTAAGATTAGGGAAATGGGTTTTAAGAGAAGCACTGTCATTCTGTGAGGAATACTGTATCCACTTTGCATTAGCCTCAAGAAAAGAAGAATTCTCATTTGTTGCACTCTTAGATTATGTCATAAGTAAAATCTCCTTTTTTAGTCTCTGCTGTGCTCTTATTTCCACGATAAGAGTTGTGGGTTGTTGCTTTTTGTTGTTTAGTTCAGACTGTGCTGGTTTGCCTTGCCTGTGCATCCTTGAGCTTAATGTACCTATTTCATCTCTGATTCCAGTGGCAATGTCAGTTAACAGCATTAGCTAAAAGCATGAGCAAATCTATAATTGATTTATTTGGTGTCCTCCTTTAGAATGGAGGAACAATATCTCCAAGAAGCAACAGTTTTCATGTACAACATCTGCTTCTCTGTAAACTTCTGACACTTGACTCATAGATGGAGATAGATTTACCAGCAGTGGAGTGGGTAGGGAAATCAAAAAGAAGTATTTGTAGGAAAGGATAAGCTTCCGTTTGGTTTCTATTTCAGAAAAGAAGCTTTTGAAATATGTAGGAATATCCCTTTTGAATATTTGTAATTAAAATGTTCCTCTATTCTGGTTGAAGGAACTTTTAATGAAATTAAGATAATCTGCAGTATTACAAATAATGAAGTTTGAAAGAAAATTTAAGTTTTCTGAGTCACTGAGATGATTTTAATTTTTTTTAGTGTTCTTATTTTTCTCTGAATTCAAGATGAAGAAATATTTGATATGTCAAAAATGTTCAGAGACAGAAAAACTATTTCTTATTAACCTTTATTCAGCAGCATTATTAATAATCATCATAATTTCCAGTGCTGAACATAAGATATAATGTGGCTGAGAATACTGTGGTGAACAACATCAAAGAAAGCTTGGTTACATAGCAATTACTTCCAGTTAAAATGATCTCTGCATATCTATTCTTCAGTTAATGTGCTGTTATGCGATGTATCAGCATGTAAATGGTTTCTCTAAACTGACCTGGAATTTTTAGTGAGATACAAAGAACATCAGGATAACTCCCTTCATCAGTCCTTATGTTAAGGATGAAGGTTTCCTACAGTTAGTAGGATAAAACTGTAACAGCCACATATATATCCAACACTGACTGTCCCCATGCTACACATTTTTTCCTGTCATTGTTCTGCACAGCTTTGCTTATTTTTTGTACAGGTTGTTTCCTCTATTACTATTTTTCAATCCAGTTTTGTTTTTGATTTTCCTGATTGATCTAATTTCATTTTCTTTTCTCATATAATTGAGGCAGAAGTCCTTGGGTGTAGTCTCTTTTTGTGGAATTTGAAGAAAAAGCAATGATGAAACTGCTCAGTAAGTCTCACACTGAACGTGCCAAAAGTGGCTGAGTGAAAGAACTAAAATTCTCAAATATGGTTTCCACTGGACCAAAGTGAGTTGTTCTCCATGGTAGAATTTGAGGTTAAATCCCTGTAACCCTGCTGCCTTTAGAAAGGTTCTTTCTGTTTAATTTTGTTCCTGCCATAGGTTCATGAGAAGAGACGGGTGGTGTATTTGTGTCTTTGTAGCCTGGTTGCAAAAGGGAGACAATTTCGGATTATTCTTTTCCCCCCATGGCTTTTTAACTTTCCTCTTTAATTAGTGAGAACCCTTTAGGCTCAGAATAGCTTTGTGAGCAGGTATGACACCTAGCAGAGTGGCCATACCTAGCAGTGGTTGAGTTTTAGTTGCCACTTTATTTGTAAGATAGCTTTCTTGCCTCCAGTTATGTAAGTGCTGATATTTCAAAAATAGTGTATGTTATTGTTACTTGGAGTATTTTATTTACCAAAGTGTTTTGAGGCAAATCTGCCCTTACTCATATGGGAGTTCTGTCAGATGACTCAGGTGTGCACCCACAGCTTTGTCCATCTGAGCTCTTGGATTTTTTAAGAGTCTGAAAATTAAGGCAGTGAGCATTTTACTGAACTTAGGAAAAAGAATTTACCTTTGAATAATTTCTGTGGCCCACTGAAACCAAACAAAAATCCCATCTTCTGAAATATCTGTAATCACAGACTAAAAACACAGGGCAGTTTTGTCTTCAGGTTTAGAAATGAACAGTGTCCTTAATTCATTATCTCACAAGGAAATTTATTCAGTATGAAATCATACTGAACACTTTTGGCCATGTTATTGCCCGTCATTTTCAAAAAGTGCAAATTAACTCTCAAATGGTTTTAAAGTCTGTAAATTGTGCTGTTAATTGACTGCATATAAAAGAAGCAGTTAATGCCTTTTTTTCCTCAGCAAACTGGATGACTTTATCTACTTCCCCTTCCTTTATTATAAATAGCAGGCACCATAAATTCAGTGTTCAGCTGTGGAACAGTGCCTATCAAGCTCAGCATTCCAGCACACAGCAGAGGTGAAGAAGACTTCGGAATCATTTTCTTGCTTTTCGCATTTAATTTTTCAGTTGCTGCTTTAAAAGGCATCTCAGACAGTGGGTATTCTCCAGGGCTTGTTGGGTTCCTGTGCTGGTTTAATAGTGATCGTGACACCTGTAGATGTGAGGCACCGAGAGAATTAGTGAACTCATCAGAAGGAAGGAAGGAATGATCAATTATTCACTGCACGCCATCGACTACAAGAAGCATGACTGCTCCCTGTCCCTCTCCTTGTCTTCCTTCTGCACACACACACACACAGTTTATGCTATTTGTGCAATTACATTATTTTCATTCAAACAATCTCTAGAGAAACCTGTTTATTTGAGTGTGCTGGAACATTCATCATTAGGGTGTTGCATCAAGTGTCCTTGACATTCCCTGCTCTGTGCCTCCTGCATCTTCCACTTTAATTATTTTAACGTTTGGAATAAATAAAACAACAGAAAGATCTGGCTGATTTACCTAAAAAGAACAGAATGCATAAAGACATTTCATAATTAGATCACTCAGGGTGATCTAATTTGACTATTTTTTGACTGGTTTTCTCCTTTATCCCTAAACTTTTGTGCTTGAACCTGATTTTCAAGGGGAGGAGTCTAACAGCCTTCAGGTTTTTACATGTAAGAAAGGCTTTTGTTCTGCATCTCTAAATACTCATAATGCACACAAAGGAAGATTACTGGGGTTTTTATTCACTTTGAAATGTTAGCAAGAATATTTTTTTCAAAACTCAGAAGTTGTAACAGAAACCTCATTAATCCTTGAACATGGCTTTATATGCTAGGTGGGTATTAGTGTTAAAATAACACATATGCTCTTTTGATTTAAATATTCAAGATCACAGCATCTTCGTAATCATTTTAATTTTTGTTAAGTTTGATTATCATAAAATTGAAATTGAATATTTAAAAAGTGTATTACTCAGAAAAAAAATTTAAAAATTGCTGGTTGTTGCAAAGAGCTTATAGATTCTGCTAAAGTTTCGTGAATAGCTTAAAAATTAAAGACAACTTGCTGGAGGTTAGAACTGAGGAAAAAAGTTAAGGAAGAGCCTGTGGATGGAATGTATTCTTCTGTTCTTGGTCATATACAAGAATGTGTTTTTTTAAGTCTTTCTCATCTAATGAGTTCTTTATAAGCCATGAGGCAATAGGGTGGAATATTTCAGCTGTTGATGGGAACACCATGGAGCAGCTGTAGGGAGAGAAGTGTGGAAGATGCCATCACGATGAGCTTAAAAGAAGAGTTTGAAAAGCAAAGCTCCAAAATTTTAGCTTCCTGTAACAATGCATATATGTTTAAATCTCTGTTACTAACACTCATTAGTAAACTTGTTGTTACATTCCAAGCAGTGTGCAAGTGTTGAGCAGATCATTTATGTGTAGATTACCCCAGTAGGTGACAGCTACATAAATTCAGCCATGCCATGCAGTCTGCTCCCCTCCCAGCCCTGTGCTGGACACACTCTCAGCTATCACTGTACTCACTGCCTCTTCAAGAAGCCTTTTTTTATATACTTCAGCTTGAAACTCTTGTTGACCAATTTGCTTTTTCACCGTTTTATATTCACGTGCTTGTGACAGCTGTGGGGTGGCTGCACCAAACGCCACCTTTGCTGCCTGTCAGCCCCGTGGCTGCAGGGAGGAGAGCAAAGAGGATGACTGTGGAATGATTCTGAGCCCAACAGCACAAAGCTACTAAACCTGATCAACTTCAAATCTCTCAGTAATTAAGACCAAAGTCTGAATGCAGTGTCCTCGGTAGAGATTATAATCTGTATTTATACTGAATGTGTTCATCAGGTACAATGTAGGTGCATGCATGACCTTCTCTGGAAAGGAAGACCTAAAGTCCTGTTGGATCTAAAGAGTTGACACAGGAAGAAGTGCCTAAAAGTGCTGTTTCAGAGCCTGGTGTTTACCCTGCAAGAATATCAAGCTGGCAGCTCCTGGTCTTTTCTGAAGTGTTGGTGAAGTGGACATGCTTGGCTCTTGACTTTATCACAGGAAAAAAAAAACCCACTTTTTTTTTATTTGTTTGGTTTTTCCCTGTTATGTTTTTGTTTTGGTTTGGTTTTTTCCCCTCCCTGTCAACTGGATGGAATATCTTAGTTCTAATTGCCTTTTTTTTTTTTTAAACCAATATTCTTTTGCACACAAAAGTTACACCTTTCTATAATTAGACCATTCTATCTGAAATCTGAATACTAGAAACCAAACTGGGTTTGCATTATCCATTTATATCGAAGTCTAACATTAAAAATAATTACTTGCAACGTTGCTCATGCAAATGCTTCAACCACTTTACTCTGAGGTTCTGTTTGTGTATCAAAGCTGTCACAGTTGCATGTCATGCTGTAACAGCTGTGCATTAGAGCACTGGCCACATTTGGCCTGTAAGTGTCAAATAACCACAAGATTCCAAAATAGAAATAATGACAGTGATCTTAATTCGGTAAATACATACTATCATCGCTTTTGAGGCAATTACTTAGACTTGTTTGCAAAACCAGAATTAAAACATTGAATTGATATTTCCATGGAATCCCAGAAGCCCTGTAATTTAGAGTACAACTGGTAGAGCCTGGTTGTAATGAGGTTCAAAGGCAGTGTCTTCTGGGGGTACCAAATGTGCTGTGATTAAAAACTGGCAAAAAGCATCATTTATTTCCATTTTGCACAGTAGGTCAGGGAAACATAAATGAAGTATCTTGACAGGAAATCTGTTGTGAATCTAGAGAATAAAATACCATCCTGCCTCCCCTTGGTCCCCTGCCTTCAGTTGTAGAGCAGAATTCTGTTGTTGATGTCAGGGACAGTTTTTGAATTGAGGTAAAAATATGCCACACATTTGCTGTGCCATTTGTTTAAAGGCTAGTTGGGAATGAGTAGAGAGGAGTGTTTGTCATCACAACTCTCATCAATTGCTGTCTCTGATTCTGTGTGAGATTAATTTCTAGCATTTGTTGACAGCTCTGTGGTTTCCACAACAGAGTGAAATGTAGATATTAACATAAAATGTTCATTGTGTGGCAACATTCTTAGGAACCCTGACAGTTTATTACAGCTTATGACTATTATTAATAATATTGTTTTAAAAACAGAGATGCTAGTGTTTGCATTTTTCAGTATATGCCATACCTAGCAAAAGATCTCAGGGATAAATTTATTTCTGACCTTGATTTGTATGGATCACTAACTGTTGCTTTAAAATGCCCCAGGTAATATTTACCGTACAGAGAAATAAATAAAAGTGTTGGGATGCTACTGCGTAAGAGTTGTGGAATTTGCTTGGCAAAGATACTTACTGGGTCATAAATGTGCTGGAAACTATCACAGCCATCAGCAGGTGATATTTTTGTTCTTTGCTGCTCCTCTGCTGTGCTGAAACCAGAGTTTCTCATGTGATGCTAATATTGATGTGTTAAAACTGATCTAATTAGTTTTCCTCTGAAAAATACATGTTTTAGAACCTGTTCTAGAGGTTTTCACTGCCCCTTAGGGATAAATGAGATGACGGGGTACAGCTCAACAGAAATATGTTCTGACGTAATTTCCCTCTTAAAAATGCACCAGAATTATCTCTTTTCCTCTATCCCTTATGCTTTTTCTAGTCATGTCAGGGGAATTTGAATACTGAATGATGCTAATTTGTATTGGTATTATTGACTGCTTTGCGAATGCTGTAAGCTGTGTTTTAAAAACTAACGTGTCAGCCAGGAAAATTTTAACCATTTCAGCAACTGCAAGAAAAAAACATGGTGGTAAAATGTACATATTTTACTAAAAGAAAGCTGGCAAGAGAGGGAAAGACATAAACTAGAGCAGCATTTCTTCATGTAGGAGTGGGGCTCAGTATTGCCAGCGAGGGAGGACCAACACCATGTGGACTTTCTCCTTCAAGAGATATGGTTTAAAATAATTAGGAATGTTAGAGTGGAGATAAAACCTTTGAATGGGGAAATGTTTTAGAAACATTGCAAATGAAACCATTATGCTATAAATCCTTTTGGTGCTATGGTAGCAGGTAGGAAAACCCAACTGAAAATATGTTTAGTTTGCTTCCATATTTAACCCCAATTACCCTTTGCAGGGGGATTCTTTTTAACATTCAGTCTCTCGTGTCACTTTTTAGCTTCTGTAGGTCTCATTTTCCCCCACTACATAAATTGCAGCAGGTGCACAGAATTGAAGACATTACAATTAAATGTAATCAAATATTTTAGGCACTAATGAACAGCTCCAGGAAAACAAGTCAAAAGGAAAAAAAAAAAGAAAGAAAAAGCCTTTAAGTGAGTTGATTTTCAAACACCCAAGGCACCACAGGGCCAATTAAGGGAGTCAGACACCAGGACACATACTGGCATTAATTATCTTCGAGTTCAGGGAAATAAAAAATAAAAGCAACAATTATCATAATAAATTTCCACACACTGCTTGTAAGTTGTGCTAATCTACAACACACCTGGGTTTCCCAGATTTAAGGCATGAAAGTGAATCCTCAATCAGGCAGTAATGACCTCACGTCGGGGCTCAGGGGATGTGCTTTGCCTTGGTCTGCCAGTCAGGCAGAGCCCAATCCCAGGTCCAGCCTCCAGCTCAGCTTTACCCTGTGCACATCAGATGGACAGGCCATTCCAGCAGGTTGGAATTTCTCCCTCCCTCCCTACCTCCTCTCTCTCACTCTCATTTTATTATACACCTGATGAAAATTTTCACAGTGGGAGTATCAGTCTCAATCTTCTCTAAATACCTGTGGGTCTCTCTAATTCTCCTTGCTCTAAACTAAGAAGGAGGCAAACTAAAAGAGCAGATAGTTTGTGTATGTCATAAAAGTTTCTTGAAATGTGCAAATGCAAGAAAAAGCAGGATAGGCACTGAGCTAGAGGAAAAAAAATTTTGAAGGGTATTAAAAAATTGATCTTTCTCTGACTGATATTTGAACCAACTGCAAGCTAT